>NC_053025.1:611218711-611349599 GCF_003073215.2 Triticum urartu
CTTGTCAAGTGGATGTTGAAAGAAGAAACAAACAACTCCACCAAGGATCGTAAGGTGTTGTCAATTGTTGGATTTGGTGGATTAGGAAAGACAACACTCGCAAATGAGGTCTATCGCAAGATTCATGGGAATTTCGATTGTCAGGCTTTTGTATCGGTCTCACAAAAGCCATATATAAAGAATATTATAAAGGATGTAATCTCTCAAGTGCCATGCCAAGATGGATCCACAAAAGACACAAGTGATTGGGATGAAAAGAAGTCCATTGCGAAGCTAAGAGAACTGCTTCAAGATAAAAGGTAACTTTAACTTCTGTTGTTATTTTTCAGAACATTCCTTACAAATGTTTCACAAATTTTGGTAGTTACTCATTACTATTGGATGTCCAATTATATCTTTCACGTAAAGAAAAAAAAGAACAATTGTGGCTTGTGCAATTCATCCTTGTCTCTTGTATTAAAATATAGTCCATATATACCCAAGTAAGCATTGAGAAACAATATTTGCACATAAAAATATATCAAATAAACATTGTTGTTTTTTGAATGAGTACTAGTAGACTTGTGTATTTCCACTTAAATAGTATTGAAGTGGTGTATGCTAAATTATTTTTCTAGTTGAATTCCATTTCAAAACCAGTTAACATCATCTGCTACTATTTATTAGGTATCTTGTCATAGTGGATGATATATGGTCTACTCAAGCATGGAACAATATCAAGTGTGCTTTTCCATACAATAATTGTTCTAGCAGAATTATAACTACTACACGCATTATTGATGTGGCAAAATCATGTTGTCCTGGTAGTGATGACCGTGTATATGAAATGGCAGCCCTAAGTGATCTTCACTCCAAAAGATTGTTTCTGAAAAGAATTTTCGGCTCTGAGGACCACTGCCCTGATATGCTGAAAGAAAGTTCAAATGAAATCCTGAAAAAATGTGGAGGCCTACCACTGGCAATTGTTAGTATATCTAGTTTGTTAGCAAATAGACCAGCTGTCAAGGAGGAGTGGGAGAAGATTAGAAGATCAATTGGTTCTGCACTGGAAAATAACCAGAGTTTGGAGGGAATGAGTAAGATACTATTACTTAGCTACAATGATCTTCCACCTAATCTCAAGACATGTTTATTGTATTTAAGTGTATTCCCCGAGGATTATGTGATTGATCGAGAGAGGTTAGTGAGGCGGTGGATAGCGGAAGGATTTATCTCTGAAGAGCGTGGACAAAGCCAGCAAGAAGTCGCTGAGAGATACTTCTATGAGCTTGTCAACAAAAGCATGGTACAGCCTGAGGACATCGGCTATGATGGCAAGGCTCGTGCTTGCCGAGTCCATGACATGATGCTAGAAATTATTATTTCAAAATCAAATGAACATAATTTCATCATTGTGATAGGTGGTGGCCAAACAAGTTTAGCAAATCGTCAAGGTTTTATTCGGCGACTATCAATCCAGCACATTGATCATGAGCTTGCACATTTACTCGCACAAGAAGATCTAAGCCATGTTCGATCTCTGACAGTAACATGTTCAGCTTGCATCAAACACTTGCCTAGTCTTGCTAAATTTGAAGCTCTACGTGTACTGGATTTTGCAGGTTGTGAGGGTTTGGAAAAGTATGATATGAAAAGTATTGGCAAATTGTTCCATCTAAAGTACCTAAACTTTCCAGCCACGAGAATTCCAAAGCTACCGTCAGGGATCGTGTTGCTACGTGACCTAGAGACACTACATTTTGGAGCTACACCAGTGGAAGAGTTGCCCACTGGATTCGCTCAGCTGACCAAACTACAACACTTAATTGGTGGAGGTTGGACAATTATACCAAAGAAGATTGGAAATATGAGGAACTTACGGGAGATATCAGGCTTTAGTGTTACCAAGAGTCCAGCAGATGTGGTGGAGGATCTTGGGAACCTGCCAGGTTTGGAGGAAATTGATATATATCTCAATGGTGGAGAATCTGACGAGTTCAGGAGGCATGAAGAAATGTTACTTTCCTCACTGTGCAAGCTTGGTAGCTGCAAGCTCCGGTCTTTAAGGATAAGAGGGAACGATGGTTCCCTCGAATTCTTAGGGTCTTGGTCCCCATTGCCATTTACCCTTCAAGAATTTCATATGGTCGGTGACTACTATTTCACGAAAGTTCCAGAGTGGATTGCTCCAGCACTCACCAGCCTTTCTTTCCTAGACATCAATTTAGCTGAATTGACAGAGGAGGGTCTGGTCACTCTTGGAGAGCTCCCAGCTTTACTTCACCTTGTACTGTGGTTTAGAAAAATACCTGATGATAGGGTTATAGTCCGAGGATTCCCAAGTCTGAAGCAGTTTACCATCTATAGTAATGATGCGTCAGCATACGTCACATTTGTCAAAGGGTCCATGCCCAAGCTTAAGAAGCTTGATTTTCTTATCAATGTATCAATGGCAAAAACATATGGCTTCTATTTAGGCATTGAGCATCTCACATGTCTTAAACAAGCAACGGCAAGGCTTGACAATAAGGGCGCTACACCTTCCGAGAGAAAGGCTGCAGAGGCTGTGATCAGGGTTGAAGCAGGTGCCCATCCAAACCATCCCGCAGTTACTATTTGTGAGGAATACCAGTGTTCTGAAGAGGACAGTGAAGACATTTGTGGTGACGAGAAAAAGAGCAAGGAAGATGGTGGCACTGATGAGAATTAAGATGCTCATCTTCCGAGTGGAACGATCCTCATCACCAACTGCAAGAGGTATTATTACAGACTGACCATTCTTTCTTTTACCATCAACATGCATCTTTTGTCCAAAACTGATTTTGGCGCTGATATATAGGATGATGTGCGGTTGGCTGGGTTACTTGGAGATTTGGAGTGCCATACTAAAGGAAGGCCTGGAAATAAGAAGCTGTAGCAGGGTGATGGTCACATTCAGAAAGACGGCGATAGTGGTCTGGTTGCTAATTGCTACGTTGAATTCCTATTGTTCACTTTTCATAATTATTAGGGCACAACCTCTCTGTCTTGGCATTTCTGTTGAATACTCTTCTAGATAGAGATATAATATTGATTCTGGCTTTGCTCGCTCGAGAATTAAGCTATATATGTTTGCATTTGGGACCCCTGCGGCAAAATGACGCGTTTGATTGCCTTTCTTGCTTACCTTCTGCGATTATGACTCAAGAGTCAAGACTGTATTTTTGCTTAAAAACTTGTGTTTTGTTTCAGGTAGTTCACTATTGTAATGTCGATTTGAATTCTGAATTATTTCTGCTGAATACTTTGTGATGATGGAAATGTAATATTGATTCTCTCTTGCTTGCTTACTTGCTTGGACCTGTTTGTCTGAGCAAGTTGGATGGCTGTACGTCATTGCTTCTTCTTTGTATCTATGTTGGGAATGATCAGGTTTACATGTCCTGAAAGCATGCTTGCTGCTGCATCATAGTGTAGATGAAACTGAAGATTTTTTTTTTGAAAAGGAGGATGACCCCCGGCCTCTGCATCTGAAAGATGCATGCGGCCATTTAATTGATTATTCACAAAGACTTACAAAGAAATACATCAATAAGTCTGAAGCCGCCATCTTCGCAACATCCGTCGCTACTCCTATCTAACTGATGAAAGGGTGCCGAGAGTCCGGACCAAATACTAAACAGACCTCGCACCAATGCCTAACATCTAAAACCTGAGGCCCCAACTAAGCCACCTGCTCTGGGGCACTCACCGGTTCGGCGCCCTCTTAGAGGCTACTGCCGCCATCTTCCACCGATCCATCTTCAGAGCATGCACCGACGCATCAATCGTCAAGCCTGCAGTCGACGCCACCACGACGTCACACAACGACACCTCCCTACGCGCGTCCATCATCACACAGCCGTTGCCGAGACCCTGCTGCACCACGCCGCCGAGACTCCACATCGCCGATGCAAAGAAGAAACGCCGCTCCACCAGTAAAACAGTAAAATCGTCCACTGGTCTCTTGATCCAATGCACACCTCCAAGAATGACGCCCCCAAGGAGGGAACGACACAAGAGCGCCGCCATCATCCGATCAATTGATCAAGGGTTTCCCCCGTAGGTATCGGGAGGAGCTGGGAGCTTCACCTCGATGATGCCTTCAAGAAGAAAATGATGCAAGGGCGTCGCCATCATCGGCTCCGGCCACAGGCCGAAGACTAGGTTTTCACCCGGATCTGTCCAAGTAATCCAGCCGACAAACTGTGTATTCTCTCGACCGCCTTCAAAGCCCCAGATCTAGCCGCCTAGATCCGGAGACCATCCGCAACAGCACTACCATCATGGAAGCCCTTGGCACACTGGCCACTGCCTGTAGGTGCCACCACTGGAGCCTAGGAGGAGGGCTGCCACCCCACCTCTCCAAACTGTGAGAGCCGTCGAGAGGGATCCTACGCGCTCGTCACCGTCTCTGATCTGAACTAATCTGGAGACCAAGCCACCAGATCACCGGTGCAGATTCGCCTTGGACAGGGACAGCACCACGCTATGCCACCGCGGGCAGCCCGAGCTTCACCTGCCGCCACCTTCCAGGGCCGCCTCACCGGGATCCAGGCCGAACGTCGCCGCCGCCAGATCGACAAGCCTTCGGCCACCGCAACCATGGCCGTGGTGACCACGCGGACGGCGCCCAGCGGCCTGCACCACCCGGACTCCCACGTCGCCAGCAGCTCCGCCGCCTCTGCCCACCACCACGCCGACACCTTGCATCGTCGCCGGAGGCGAGTCACCGCACCGCCGCGACCCAGATCTGGGAGAAACGCCCCGGCGCCGATGGGTGACCTGCCTCACCCGATCTCGACACGGGAGGGAAGTGGTCCTCCGCCACCGCCGTCGGCCGGCCGGGGCTTCGCCCGGCGGCTTCCTCCGGCAGCGACGGAGGGGAGGACGCGTGGGAGATAGCCCGGCAGCGGAGATGAGATCTCCGCCAGTCGCCCTAGCAGGGGCAGATGAAACTGAAGATGAATTACAATTTGGTTGCCATGCTTCAAAACACAAGCTGCATGCATGGCGCACGCTGGAATTAATAGCTAGTTGTGCTGCTGAAGGCAAGCACTTGCGATCTCTTCCTGGCCGTCTCCGGCGCTGATACTCCGGCAGGCGGCTGCTGCACCGTTGCATCTCCGGCCGATCCACCCCTCGCCTGTCAGGACTCAGCATGTACTAGCTGCTGTATTGGAGAAAAATTAAGGAAAGATGTGCGCATGCACGATGCGTGGGTGCAGCAGTGTAATACCGATCAATTGCTATTGTCCAGCTACAACCGGCATCAAACTTTTTCTTCCATTGCGCTACTCTTCATTACAACGACAGACAAAAATGGAAGTGTATGTGAATTGCATTCCTCCATCTTAAAAAGAACTGGTCGGATTACTTCCCTAAAACTAGTCTCATAAATCTGGCTTACATGCGATGTGATGGATTACACTTGTTTGTAGTAGCTTGTGAAGGGTGGACAGTATTTGTTTTTTTATTTTGCTCAAAAAAAGTTGGCTTTATTCCTTCTGTCGCACGCACAGGCAGAACTCCGACCGGGCCGGCTCAAGAAAACGCTAGCCAAGTATCGAACCGAGGATCTGGGGCAACAGATACGCTGGTACTACCAGTTCAGCTACCGACTAAATCTTTTCAATTAGCAACACAAAGCAATATAGGCCTAAAGAAAAGCTACACAAAACTATAAGAATCCACACCAGATTCAAATATTTTTTTAAATTTCGAATGCAAAAAATGTTTTGATTCTTTTTGAGTGTATGAAAAGCGACCCTAAATTTGGAGAATTGAAACAAACTTTTGGAACATGCACATTTTTTAAAACACCCGAACAAAATTAGGAAAATGGACATTCTTTAAAATTCACAAACAATTTTTAAACGGGAACATTTTTAATCTCCTGATTTTTATTGAAAATACGGACATTTTTAGAATTTTATGAAATATAGGAATAATTTTTTAAACTCAACTACAAAATTAGAACATACCAACATTTTTATTTTTGTGATTTTTTCTTGAAACTAAACCAATTTTTGAAATCAAAAAGATTTATCTAAAAAGTTTTCAAAATATAAAAAAAATATGAACAAATTTTCAAAATAAGGAACATTTTTTAAAAATCCATCTATGGACAACACAAGGTCTCGGTTTCGAGCCAACCCTGCGGCTTATTGTTTATAACAGAAAAATTTAAAGCAGGCCGGCCCAGCAGAGAGCAGGGTGTGTGTCTGCGTTTTAATACAAAAATGAATAATTTCGACCATTGAACATTTTTCAATATACATTGAACATTTTTAATATACAATGAACATTTCTTAACTACACATTGAACACTTGTGTGATATACGCTAAACAATTTGTAAATACATAGTGAACATTACTGTGATATACGCTGAACAATTTGAAAATACACAATGAACATTACTGTGATATACGCTGAACAATTTGAAAATACACAAAAAAGAAGAAAGTAAAAATAAACAGAAGTAACACAGATTGTTCGTCGTATTAAAGTATTATTAATGAAAACATACACAATGAAACATTTCCTTATAATGTATTAATGAAAAAAAATGAAAAGAAAGAAAGAACCTAAAGGAAAAGGCAGGAAGAACATGAAAGAACGAGAAAGAAAAAACCTAAAAGATAAAATAAAACTAAAGGTCAACAAAAGAAATGAACGGAAAAATAAAGCAGTGAATGGGCAGCGCGCCCGTGAAATGGCCGGCCCACGAGCGGGGCATAGCCACTGCTGCGGGCGGCAAATAGGTTCCGCCACCAATCCCAGCCATACTCCAAGGTTTGATTTAGACCGGGATTACATAGTTTAGGATGCAAACGACAAGAATTTGGACTTGAGGGTTTGATTCGCCGAACCTCTACGAGTTCAAGGTTTAAAATGGACTTTTTCCGTCCCTGGACTCTGCCTAGTGGCTGTTTTCTTCATGTCCACGAGGAGAAATTGCATGCCTGGCGTGCTGTTCCATTGGTTTAATTAGCCTGGACAAGTTAAAAAAGAAAAGAAAAAAGGAGATGTTTTGCCCAGACAGTAGGCTTAGCCTGGCTCAGGCGTCTAGTTGCGTGTGGCTGGACGTGCTGCAACACGCCTTGCCTGTAATTAATATAATTTTTATTCACTAGTTGACACAGCAGCAGGCAACGTCGAATCCAAATAAGGCACTGCCAGCCTAGCCTAAACACGCAGAAAAATGTTGCTTACCAGGTCCATGCCAGGCACCTAATTTTCCCAGACACGGACCCCAAGATGCCATCCAAACTAACCTTAAAGCCGCTCATTATGCCTAGCCTAACATAGCCCTGCATTCATACGTGTTCTTTTTTGACATGGACGAGGTACCCAACTTGCACTCTGCCGATATTATCGCGCGCACCGGGTGATCCCTGCTCACTGAGTTCATACATATACGTTGAGAAAGCACCGGAAAGAAGCAGCCAACTACTATGGCACAAAGCAAGCCGTGCCATTTCATTTCGCTTTTAAAAGAGGATACATGAATCAGACGCGCTAATCAACGAGTTCAACAAAAAATTATGAAAAAACTGAAGACGAGAGACTGCCATTGCCAATGCCGAAGGAAAGAGGAGCCATAAATTCCGTTACGACCATGAAATTAGCCCACACGGCATGGCCGCCTAACCAACACTAGTAGAAAAGGGGGCAATGGTACAGGCCCGGCCAGCCCATTAGTCCCGGTTCAATCCAGAATCGGGACCAATGGGGGCATTGGACCCGGTTCGTGAGCCCCGGGGGCCGGCCGGGCCACGTGGGCCATTGGTCCCGGTTCGTCTGGACCTTTTGGTCCCGGTTGGTGGGACGAACCGGGACCAATGGGCCTTGCTCCTGGCCCACCACCATTGGTCCCGGTTGGTGGCATGAACCGGGACCAAAGGCTGCCCTTTAGTCCCGGTTCATGCCACCAACCGGGACCAATTAGTTGCCTATATATACCCCTCGCCCGCGAGCAGAGCACTCCCAGTGCTCTGTTTTTCATGGCCGGCGAGGGGAGAGCTTTGTGGTGCTCTAGCTCACCTCCTATGCACACGAGGTGTTCGATGGAATGCCCGAGCCACACTACTTAAGCTTTCTCCTCTCCAAGCTCGACCTCCAAGCTCCATTTCCCTCAATATTTGTCTAGGTTTAGCGGTCCGTCACGTCCCGTCCCCGTCTTCATCGCCGTCGATCGCGCGCGCCGATCTCGTCGCCGGCACCACCGTGGTGAGCCTCTTGTTCTTATCTTCTTTCTGAAAGGAAAAATAAAATTCTTACTTGTATGTTTATATAGATACTTGTATAATTTTCTTACTTTTATTATTGCATCTTATATAGTGCGATGGTTTTGGTATCCGCCCCCGTCGGCCCTCGTCCTGTCTATGATTCGGATGTGGTATATATTATCTTTTCATAACTATTGGTTCATTTATTGTTTATGACAATTATGCCGACCAACGTGACATAGATTTTATTTATCTAGGAGGTTGTTGAACCGGAAATTCCAACCGACCCTATTGTCGAGAGGTTAAATTTAGTTGAAAAAGAAAACAATTTGTTGAAGGAAAAAATTAGAAAAATTGAGGAGGAGAAGATGATATTGGAGTTGCATGTTGCGGATGTCGTCGATGATCACAAGATCAAGATGGATGCAATGCGCTTAAAGATTAGAAAGATTAGAAAGATTAGAAAATATGCCATTCATACCGAGGCTTGGTATCATTATGCCGTTGGATCAGTTGTTACATTGGTTGCGATTATGATCGCATTTGTTTTCGCATTGAAATGTTTTACATAGTTTCAGTGTATGGTTTAATTAATTTAGATGCTCTGCAGAGATTTATGTTGTTAGATGAGAACTATGTATGTACTTTGGTTTTAATGTGATGATGAACTTCTATTAATTTGGTCACTTAATTATCTATTCATGATGTTCTGTAATGATTTTTGACACACTTAATTATATATAATGCACGCAGATGAACCGGCAATGGATGTACGGTTCAAGACACACCTCCGAGTACATTAAGGGCGTGCATGATTTTCTCGAAGTGGCTGAGGCAAACAAGCAGAATGGTTTTATGTGTTGTCCATGCCCTATACGTGGGAATACGAAGTCTTACTCTGACCGGAAAATCCTCCACACCCACCTGCTTTACAAGGGTTTCATGCCACACTATAATGTTTGGACGAGGCATGGAGAAATAGGGGTTATGATGGAAGACGGCGAAGAAGAAGAGTACGATGACAACTATGTGCCCCCTGAATACGGTGATGCTACTGAACATCAAGAGGAACCAGACGATGTGCATGATGATGCTGCAACGGGCGAAGCTGCTGAAGATCAAGAGGAAGCAGACGATGTGCCCGATGATGATGATCTCCGCCGGGTCATTGTCAATGCAAGGACGCAATGCGAAAGTCAAAAGGAGAAGCTGAAGTTCGATCGCATGTTAGAGGACCACAAAAAAGGGTTGTACCCCAATTGCGAAGATGGCAACACAAAGCTCGGTACCGTACTGGAATTGCTGCAGTGGAAGGCAGAGAATGCTGTGCCTAACAAAGGATTTGAGAAGCTACTGAAAATATTGAAGAAGAAGCTTCCAAAGGATAATGAATTGCCCGACAGTACATACGCAGCAAAGAAGGTCGTATGCCCTCTAGGATTGGAGGTGCAGAAGATACATGCATGCCCTAATGACTGCATCCTCTATCGCGGTGCGTACAAGGATCTGAACGCATGCCCGGTATGCGGTGCACTACGGTATAAGATCAGACGAGATGACCCTGGTGATGTTGACGGCGAGCCCCCCAGGAAGAGGGTTCCTGCGAAGGTGATGTGGTATGCTCCTATAATACCACGGTTGAAACGTCTGTTCAGAAAAGGAGAGCGTGCCAAGTTGATGCGATGGCACAGTGAGGACCGTAAGAAAGACGGGAAGTTGAGAGCACCCGCTGACGGGTCGCAGTGGAGAAAAATCGAGAGAAAGTACTAGGATGAGTTTGCAAGTGAGCCAAGGAACGTATGGTTTGCTTTAAGCGCGGATGGCATTAATCCTTTCAGGGAGCAGAGCAGCAATCACAGCACTTGGCCCGTGACTTTATGTATGTATAACCTTCCTCCTTGGATGTGCATGAAGCGGAAGTTCATTATGATGCCAGTTCTCATCCAAGGCCCTAAGCAACCTGGCAATGACATTGATGTGTACCTAAGGCCATTAGTTGAAGAACTTTTACAGCTGTGGAATGGAAACGGTGTACGTACGTGGGATGAGCACAAACAGGAGGAATTTAACCTAAAGGCGTTGCTGTTCGTGACCATCAACGATTGGCCCGCTCTCAGTAACCTTTCAGGACAGACAAACAAGGGATACCACGCATGCACGCACTGTTTACTTGACACCGATAGTATATACCTGGCAAGCTGCAGGAAGAATGTGTACCTGGGCCATCGTCGATTTCTTCCGACCAACCATCAATGTCGAAAGAAAGGCAAGCATTTCAAAGGCGAGGCAGATCACCGGAAGAAGCCCGCCATGCGTACCGGTGATCACGTACGTGCTATGGTCAATGATTTACACGTAATCTTTGGAAAGGGTCCCAGCGGACTAGCTGTTCCGAGTGACGCTGGGGGACACGCACCCATGTGGAAGAAGAAATCTATATTTTGGGACCTACCCTACTGGAAAGACCTAGAGGTCCGCTCTTCGATCGACGTGATGCACGCGACGAAGAACCTTTGCGTGAACCTGCTAGGCTTCTTGGGCGTGTATGGGAAGACAAAAGATACAGCTGAGGCACGGGAGGACCTGCAACGTTTGCACGAAAAAGACGGCATGCCTCCAAAACAGTATGAAGGTCCTGCCAGCTATGCTCTTACCAAAGAAGAGAAGGAAATCTTCTTTGAATGCCTGCTTAGTATGAAGGTCCCGACTGGCTTCTCGTCGAATATAAAAGGAATAATAAATATGGCAGAGAAAAAGTTTCAGAACCTAAAGTCTCATGACTGCCACGTGATTATGACGCAACTGCTTCCGGTTGCATTGAGGGGGCTTCTACCGGAAAACGTCCGATTAGCCATTGTGAAGCTATGTGCATTCCTCAATGCAATCTCTCAGAAGGTGATCGATCCAGAAATCATACCAAGGCTAAGGAGTGATGTGGTGCAATGTCTTGTCAGTTTCGAGCTGGTGTTCCCACCATCCTTCTTCAATATCATGACGCACGTCCTAGTTCATCTAGTTGACGAGATTGTCATTCTGGGCCCCGTATTTCTACACAATATGTACCCCTTTGAGAGGTTCATGGGAGTCCTAAAGAAATATGTCCGTAACCGCGCTAGGCCAGAAGGAAGCATCTCCATGGGCCATCAAACAGAGGATGTCATCGGGTTTTGTGTTGACTTCATTCCTGGCCTTAAGAAGATAGGTCTCCCTAAATCGCGGTATGAGGGGAGACTGACTGGAAAAGGCACGCTTGGAAGGGACTCAATAATATGCAGGGACGGATATTCTTGGTCTCAAGCACACTACACAGTTCTACATAACTCTACCTTGGTGACCCCGTATGTCGATGAACACAAGAACAGTCTGCGCTCCAAACACCCGGAGCAGTGCGACGACTGTATTACATGTGAACACATCAGGACTTTCAACAGTTGGTTGGAAGCACGTATCAGAGGTGACAACACTGTTTGTGATGAGCTGTACTTGTTGTCCAGGGGACCATCTTTGACTGTATTGATTTGGAAAGGATACGAGATAAATGGGAATACATTTTACACGATTGACCAAGATCAAAAGAGCACCAACCAAAACAGCGGTGTCCGCTTTGATGCAACAACCGAGAGGGGAAAGGACACATATTATGGTTACATAGTGGACATATGGGAACTTGAGTACGGACATGATTTTAAGGTCCCTTTGTTTAAGTGCAAATGGGTCAATCTGTCAGGAGGCGGGGTACAGGTAGACCCACAGTACGGAATGACAACAGTGGATCTGAAAAATCTTGGGTACACTGACGAACCGTTCGTCCTAGCCAATGATGTGGCACAGGTTATCTATGTGAAGGACATGTCTACCAGACCGAGAAAGAGAAAAGATAAGGAAGCGAATACATCATACGATGAGCCAAAGCACCACATAGTTCTTTCAGGAAAAAGGGACATCGTGGGAGTGGAGGACAAGACAGATATGTCTGAAGATTATGAAAAGTTTCATGAAATTCCTCCCTTTAAAGTCAAGGCTGACCCCAGCATCCTGATAAACGATGAAGATTATCCATGGTTACGGCGCAATAAGCAAATGACACAAGCGAAGAAAAAGTGAAGACTTTCTCCCGCAACTATTATGATGATACCATGCCAACTTTGTAACTGACGAGTATGATACCATTGTCCGTTTTGTAAATGCATATGCTATGTGGGTCAATTTATGATACCATGCCAACTTTCAACTTTTTTAGAGTTCATTTGAAATGCTTTAATGTCTTATGGTTCGGCCCTCGTAATAATTAAAAATAGCAACAATAAGTATTTTGTTCTAAGTAGAAACAAAATAAAATAAATAAAGTAAGAAAGAAAACAAAAAAACAAAAAAAGTGTTTTCAAATTTGAAAACTAATGGCACTAAAACTAAAAGCAAAAAGAATTAAAAACTAAAGCAAAAAACAAAAGGAAATAAATAATGCAGAAAACAAAACAAAAAACGGGAACAAAATAAAAATAGCAACAATAAGTAAAGAAAACAAAAAAACAAAAAAAATGCCTCCTACTGGGCCCCCACGGCCTGAATACGACTTGAAACCCTACTATGGGCCAGGATTCAGGCCCACAGTAGGCCCAGCAGGCCCATCAGGCAAAGTTTAGCAAGTAGGCCCGAAAGCCTGCGGTGGAGAGGAGCTCGAGAGGGGTGCGGCAGTGGGGCTTATAAACCACTGCGCGGCCCTCTCAACTAGCGAGGTGGGACTAAACTTTGGCCCCGACGCGGGCAGCACAGGGGCCTTTGGTCCCGGTTGGTGGCTCCAACCGGGACTAAAGGGGGGAATTGGTACCGGTTGGTGCCACCAACCGGTACCAATGCCCACCCTTTAGTCCCGATTGGTGCCACCAACCGGGACCAAAGGCCACCGTTTCCCGCCCTTTGGGCTGCTGAAAAGAGGCCTTTGGTCCTGGTTGGTGGCACCAACCGGGACTAAAGGGTGTATTAGTCCCGGTTGGTGCCACCAACCGGGACCAATGCGCTTGCTATATAAGCAACACTTAGCAGTTTCTCCAAAATCCATCCCTTTCTTCTCCGCCCGACGCCCGCTGCCCTGCCTCGTCGCCGTCGCCGCCAAGCCATCAGGCTGCTCCACCTCGTCATCGCCGCCGCCTCCGACGCCGTCAGGCTGGTCCACCTCACCGTCGTCGCCGCCTCTGACGCCGTCAGGCTGCTCAACTTTGCCATCGCCGCCGCCGTAGACGCCATCTGCCCTGACGCCGGCGCCGCCGCGCCCCGACGCCGCCGGCCGAGCCCTGCCACCCCCCTGTGAGCGCACCTGCCTCGCGCCCCTGCCTTGCCTCGCTCCCGCGCCCCTGCCCTGCCCTGCCCCGCCGGCGTCACCGCTGCCGCCATGCCCTGCCCGACTCTGTTTTTTTATTAGTTTAATTTTTTTTTCATATATATATAATGTATGTGTATGTATGTGGCTATATGTTTTTGTTCATATGTTGCTATATGTTTTTTTTTCTTTTTATTAGTTTATTTTTTTGTTCATATGTGATGTATATGTGTATATGGCTATAATGTATATGTGTATGTGATGTATGTGGCTAGAATTTGCTAAATATATATGTTAAAAATGTTTTTTTGTTCATAGAAAGTTTTTTATTCATATATAGAAAGTTACAATTTTAGAAAAGCTTTATATATGCAAAAGTTACAAGTTTAGAAAAAGAAGGATAGGAAAGAAGAAAATAAGAAGAGGAAAGAAAGAAGAAGAGTAGAGGAAAAGAAGAGGAGAAATAAATAAGAAGAAGAAAAAAGAAGAAAAAGAGAGGAGAAGAAGAAAAAATAGAATTTTTTTTCTATTTTTTCCTTCTCCTCTATTCCTTCTTCTTTTTTTCTTCTTCTTTTTTCTTCTTCTCTTCCTTCTTCCTTCCTCTTTTCTTCCTTTTCCTTAATTATTTTTCCTTTCTCGAGGAGAAGAAGAAAAAGAAGAGAGAAGAAGAAGAAAGAATAGAGGGGAAAGAAGAAACTTCAAACACGAGGGGGGTACCGATACCCCCTCCCGATTACATTATTCCCATGTATATGGTATGTCGCGTCGTTCTTGATATAACCCCCTCGAGATAACTCGACATTGAGGGCGTTCGATATATATACCCCCTCTCGGACCGTGATAACTTATACAACGGCACACCCCTCGGCCTCTCGCCTCGACCAAACTCTCGAGGACACCCAAACCCTAGAGAGAAAACGATTGTTGGTCTCCTACCCCTCCCGCCGCGCCCCTACCGACAAATTAAATCTCTCAAGGCCACCCAATTTATCAGTTAAAAGAGCGTTGTCGTCGAGGCCACCCCAAACCTTGAAGTGTTGTGTCGAGGCGACCCCAAACCCTAGAGAAGCAGCGTCGAGGCCACTAACATGATTCCTTATTGTGATTAGCTAGCTAGTTCTACGTTTGCCACTAATATATATAATATCCATCTGTACCATGTTTGAATAATAATTGACATGTTGTAAATATTTGCAGAAACTATGGAGCACTCCCGAGACGAAGAAACAGAAGCGATGTTGGGGGACATAATCGCACAAGGAAGTGATGAAGTTGCGTCATTTCTCAACGAGACCGATGGTCAGGAAGGACTGGGTGAAGAAGAGGGCTATGTTCATGATGGCTTCGACCCATTAATGCCGGTACAAGAAGAGGACTATGTTCATGATGGCTCCGGTGACACAATGGAGGTACAAGAAGGAGACCGTGCTGACTGCTCCGGTGACCGAACCGAGGCCGACCAGGTATATATATATTAGTTAAGTCTGTGCTAACTAGTTAATTGATGCATCCATTGTTTTGGTATATGTACACATATTAATTACTCTTGTCTCTCTTCCTTATAATTTCTAGCCCTCCGGATCGAGCACAACTTCGGTAAGGAGATGAGGCCCGAAGAAAAAGTTGAGCTCGGATGAAAAGTTTGAGATCATAGAAATCGCGCCCGACGACGAACCGATTGAACCCATCCGGACAAGGAAGGCATTTTCTACTCAGTGCGGGGTTCTTGTTAGGGACAAGATCCCGATCAGCATCCAGCAATGGTATAATCCTAAGGAGGAAGACCCTGAGGTGTCTTATGTCAATGATATGCAGAAAGAAGATCTTTGGACTGAGCTGAAGGCAAATTTCACCCTACCACCAGAGGAGGATCCGGAGAAGCCAGTTAAAGAGCAATTAATCAAGTCTTGTGCTCTTAAGAAGATGGCAACCCTAATGAGGAGGTGGAGGAAAGAGCTGAACCAGTTTGTCGAGAAAAAAAGACACCAGAATTCATCGGCAAATATGAGAAGATCAAAGATCACTGGCCCGCATTTGTGGCCCACAAGACATCGGAAAAGAGTAAGAAGATGTCAGCGACAAACAAGCAAAATGCTGCGAAGAAGAAGCTTCACCATCGCACAGGGTCAGGTGGCTACCTCAAAGCCCGGCCTAAGTGGTCCAAGGCTGAGCATGATCTGCTTGAAAAAGGGATCGAACCAGAGACAATGTACTGGCCAGACCGTTGCTGGACTTGGTTCTTCGGGGCTGGCGGAACCTTGGACCCTGTAACAGGGAAGTGCCAGTGGACGGACGAGCAACTACAAATACCAGTCAAGAACCTTCGACACTATATCGATGCAGCGCAGCGAGGGACGTTCCTTCCAAACAGGGAGAAGGACGAGCTCACAATGGCCCTTGGGAATCCTGAGCACCCTGGACGGACACGAGGCACGCCAGGCTCCATTCCGTGGAAGGTTGGTTTTCCGGATGCAGGGGGTTACAAAACCCACGAGAGGAGGAAGAAACTGGAGCAGGACCAACTGCAGGCGCTGCACGAAAGGGTAATGGGGCTAGAGGAACGAGAAGAGGAACGAGAAGCAGCAGATCGCAGCAAACGACCTGCCGAAGCTTCCCCTGAAGCTACCCCGCCATCTCAGCGGAGAAGCAGCGTGGCTTCCACCAAGCTGCTTCAGCCGGAGCATGTCTTGACGGCTCCTGCCAGCTATCCCGTGGATGGTATCACGGAGTCTCAAAATTGCCACATTATGGCGCGATGGATGAATTTGAAGGTCAAGGCGGCTGTTGGCCAAGTTTATCCTAGTGGACCTGGCACAACTTATCACTGCCAGCCGATTCCAGAAGGATATGCTAAGGTGATGGTGGATGAAATAACGGAGGGATTTGAGGACCTCATGCTTGACCACCCTACCGGTGAAGGGGAGACTAGGCTGGGTTCTGCTCTGAAGACTCCATGCCTATGGCGGAAGGAGCTCATCAACCTTCCGAACTGGACGCCTCCGCCTCCTCCTCCTCCTCTGGCGAGTCAGGGCACTCCGCCTCCTCCACCGCCTCCTCCTCCTCCGGCGAGTCAGGGCACTCCGCCTCCTCCACCGCCTCCTCCTCCGGCGAGTGACGATCAGGGCACGCGTGGCGGCACTCCGCCTCCTTCTCCGGCGCGTGGCGGCACTCCGCCTCCTTCTCCGCCTGCGCCGGCGCTCCCGAGCAGCCAGCAGCCTCCTCCTTCTCCGCCTCGCCAGCAAGGGCGGAAGAGACCCGCCGCCGCCCCGGCTGCTCCAGCGTGTCGTAGTCCTTCTCCTCCGCCTCGTAAGCAAGCACGAAAGAAGACGGACACCGCAGCCGCTCCGTTTGCTCCGGCGTCTAGCAGCACAAGAAGAGGAGAGAGGCAATACAGATACGGTCCACCTCTAAAGCCTCTAGAGAAGTTACCGTACGAGAGGACCGAGGAGGAAAACAATACGATCGTGCAGACCCACGTGAAGGAGTTCTTTGAAGGGGTGAAAGCAAAGAGACATCCACCTCCGGAGGAGAAGGTAGATCCGGTGAAAGCGAAGCGCACTCTCGATGCCCTGAGGAAACCGGCAAAGTCTCCGCCGAGAACCAACTATGAGCGCATTACTGAACAGACATATCTCCAAGCGGAGCGGTCGGGAAGTACCGTCAGACATCAAAGAGCAAAAGAACGAGCAGCTGCAAAAACATTGACCAGCTCGGCGAACAAGCAAACCAATCGTGCCCCCCGCTCAATGTGTCTAGCGGCAACATCGTGGCCGGTTATGGCAATCTACAAGATTACCTGCCTGACGATGCACTTCCTGATTACATGATGGTGGAAGAACACAGATACGAGTACGGGAAGCCTCTCGTCAAAGATGAAAAATCTCTAACAACAATGATGCGAAGGTTCCATACTTGGTACATGAAAACCTACAGAGAGTCTGGGGGGACGAATACTTTGTATCTGCACATTAAAGAGGAGCACGACCTCGTTGGAAATGATCTGTTGCCTGTTCCATTTGAGGAGTTCTTCGCGTTCTTCAATCAAAAGGCCTTCAATAAATTAACGGTCTTTTGCTACTGCCTGTAAGTACTACTTCTGTCATTAAGTCTCTATATATAGCTCGGCTCTTTCATTGCATGTATTTATAATTAATTATCCTCAATATATTATGCAGATTGAAGATCGTCGAGTGCAAAAAAATGAAATCTATGATATTGGGTTCATTAACACAAATACCATAGATGTATTTCGGGTTGAAAAGGACGTCAAAGAGGCCGAGGACAACTTGCTACAATCGTTAATCAAAAATCAAAACAAAGATACCATACTCTTTCCTTACAACGGCAAGTGAGTGTTACTGATCGTTTGCATATTCGGTTTCCCTTATTACTCGAGCGAGGTTATAGTAATGTAATTGATGAGTTATGCATGCGTGCGCAGGTACCACCATATTCTTCTGGAGATTAAGCTTGAGCGTGGACTAGTAACCGTCTTAGACTCGAGACGGAAAGATCCCAGCACCTATGCGGACATGACTGAAATGCTCAGCAAGTAAGTTCAATCGATCATTATCGCACCATATCGGCAACTTTTTGTTCATTTCCTGATATCTCAAGTAATAATAATTATTTCTTTGTCTTGCAGGGTTTGGAAACAGTTGACCGCAGAAGCTCCGGGACTGCCGAAGGAGCTGCGATATACATACCCGAAAGTAAGTACTACTGGCTAGCTAGTTGTGCACATCTCCCATTGATTCTATAGCTATACTTTCATCAATGCCATTTATAATGCTTCATTATCAGTTTGATTGATCTCTATTTCTCGTAAAGTGCTTGTGGCAGGAACAAGGGAATGATTTCTGGGGATACTACGTGTGCGAGTTCATCCACACCGCGACTTTGAAAAACAAGCGGGGCTACTCTCAAAGACAATATGAAGTGCGTAAGCAATTAATAATATTCACAATTTCATTTTATTACACCATTATTTCGGTTGAGTTTCATTCATATATATGTATTAATTAACCCCCTTCTTCAAATTAGACGTGGCAGATGCGGAATGAACTCCTAGAACCAGATCGCATGAAAACAATTCAAGAGGAATTGGCGGGATTCTTTCTTGACCACGTCATCAATAAAGCCGGAGAATACCATGTGGAAGTTGGTTTCAAATGCTAGGGGACTGTAATTGAGAGATATTGTACATGTATGTAGCCAGTAGCGTCGGACGTACATGATATGAAAACTTGTTGTTCGACCAATCTCTCGGAGAAGGAGAGGTCGATCGATCATTTCTCTCGGTATGCATGACGAACTTCTGTACTCGATGGTTCCCTTCATTTTCTTACTAGCTAGCGTGTCGAGGGCTATATGTGTATAGTATGTAGCGTCGACCAAGCACGGACATAAGAGAGGACACTTCTTTCTATTAATTAGCTAGCTAACACAATATATGAAACACCTAAATTAACCCCCAAAACCCCCAACCCCCCCCCCCCCCCTTAAAAAAACAAAAACCGCAACCACTGAAATGCTGACGCGTGGATTTCTTTTGGTCCCGGTTGGTGCCACCAACCGGGACCAAAGGCCCCCTGCCTGGGCTCGGCGCACCGGCCACGTGGAGGACCATCTGTCCCGGTTCGTGTTAGAACCGGGACTAAAGGGGGGAGGTATTAGTAACGACCCATTAGTCCCGGTTCATGAACCGGGACTAAAGGCCCTTACGAACCGGGACTAATAGGTGTTTTTCTACTAGTGCAAGTAGCTCTTCACTTGCTATGGAATAGAAAACCAGCCACTAGGAAACTGAAAGAAATAAAGCAAACAGATGTTGGAGAAAGATCTGTTTATATTCATACATATTATATGATTATTTATCCACATTTGTATGAATATTTTTCAACAGTCTATGTACTTTTCCTAAAAAGATACATATATTTTAGAAATAATTTTTTTATTTTTAAATATAAACACTTTACATGCGTGATGAAAATTTTATTTCACATTTATGAACATAAAGATGTACATCTGTGCAAAAACAAAATTGAAATCGATGAAAACTTAGGAAAAGATACATGAACCAATAAATATTAACATTTTTTAATTCACGATGACCATTTTATTTCACATGTTTGAACTTATATATGTATGTTATGTAAAAAAAGGCATGTTATATCTTTGAACCTTTTTATATTACTGTGTTTTAGGCGATCGACATAATAACACCGATTATGATGATTTTGGCCCAAAAAGGCACTCTAGCAAAGTCTGTCTCTTGTTAGGAGTTTGCCATAGTTTATGGAGCGGCCTCCATATCAGGCATCCCAGTTGCCAGATATGGTGTCTCAAGGCTGCCTTTGGATGGCAGTGATGTGTAGATTGGATGTGGTGTCAAGATAACATCAGGTGGTCCCCCACCTCACATGCGATGAGAGGGAAATTGGGGAGAAAAGGATATCCCCTTGACAAGAGGGTCCCACGATTATGGTGGCAACAAATATGGATACTCTGTGTTCGCATGTTGCCTCAAGAGCTCAAATGGACTGCACTCCATAACAATTATGAAGGTTGCTCTTTTGGTGACTCTGCTAGAGTTGCTCTTTCAAGGTCGATGATGACAAAGATGATCCCTATCATTTCTCATCCGGCAATGGGCTGGATCCTAACAAAGTTTCTCCCTAGTAGCCAAGGTCATGGTCGTTGGGCGCCACCTGATTCCCAATGCTTTTTCCAGTGTGTTTGGTGGAGTGGTGTGGCACCCATATGGTGACATGATGGGGATACCAAGTTACCAAATATCCATGTCATGCCCCATGGAAATTGTAAGTCGTTGTGGTCACCAAAGGACAAAAATAAAGATGCATATGTGCACTCTATATGGGATATCGACCTAGCATTCTTATCGTGAGTGTGATGGTACATGATTATTAAGTCCATCACTGACATAATTTCTTAAAGCTTTGTCACCAGGAAAATCAGCACCGATGACTTAGGTGAAAAACATTTTTTTATTGGAATAGGCAACCACACAACCTCCCCTGGCACGAAAATGATGAGGGGGTAATTCCATTTGATGTTTACCAGAGCAATGGCATCATGACTCGTTGATTGCATAAGCATCTTGCAGACCTTAGGAAGATCGGAAACATTGCTCATGACAACATTGAGCTCTTGGAGTGTCCAATTATTTGTGGCACCCCGCATACGCATATGTCTTCAGCTAGGGGTGGACCTTAGACAGTGGATATCCTCTTGGATTTTGGACCAAGGCGTAGTCAATGACGACAACATAGTTGATGCTTGATCAAGCTTCTAGATATGGTCTCTAAAGGAAGAAATAAAGCTTTGGATCACGCTAGCTGTTGAGGTGTTGAGAACTACAAAAACTACTGTGTTGTATGAGTCATAATTGAAGAGAGAGGACCGTCCACCGACCTTGCTGTCGCCATCACCACGCTTACTGGTGCTCTCATTTACGATGCTTTGTTTGCATTTCTTGGGAGGATGAAGATGATTCGAACGAAAACCAGTAAGATTCTACTTTGTATATTTATAATTTCGTACCTTGTACAAACATGATTGCATGCAAAGGGTTGGTTCCATTTTTCTTATGCTGTAATGACTAATGACTCAGCTGTGCCATGAATCTGGAATGGTCAGCTGGACTACATTAGAACATGCAGCTAGCTTGGTCAAGTGATCAACTCTCGATTATAGCTTAATTAATTTGTTATATATAATGTTATCACATGCAAGTTGGCGAAGTGGAGTGTCTCTCGGGTCGAGGTAATTAGGTAGTTCCCCACGTACTATAATGCTCCATGCACTTGGTAGTTCCGCACGTACTGCAAGTTTGTAATGTTCCATGCATTTGGTCGTTCGGCACGTGCTGTAATGATCCATGCACTTGCAAATTCACCACTACTCTATGTATTCACCGCACCCACCATAATGGCCGCTCCACCCTTGTAAAAAATGTTATCGTTTGACTAGCGTTCTATTTCTTCTTTATGAAAATGAGGGAAAGACCAGAGAACTTGAAAAAATATTAATAACAAATACAAGAAATACCAGAGAACATGCGTTCTAGGCAAAGTTCTCCGAGTCCATATTCGTTCTATTTATCGGTTGATGCACTCAGCCATATATTAAGCAAAGTTTAAACATCAGATACAAGAAGAAAAAAATACATGCTAGCCAGCGCAACTACAAGAGAATATGATTACATGACGTTCTCATGCTAAATAAATCATATTAATTGGCAGATATCCAAAACGGTTGAACATTGCCTGAGCTACCGTCTTCCATTAGTTGTACCCAGAAGGTCGTGGACTCCTCCGTCTCCACATGCTATAGGAAGAACCACACATGGATCCAACTATGCTTTGAGTTTTATTAGTGACTTGTGGGAGGTCCATTACGTTTTCGAGGACATGGAGAAATTCAGTTGATATATATTGTATGAATTGCAATAAGACTTGATGTTTTACTATATGTTGTGCCATAATTCTCTAGTGGTGGTGTGCAAGCATCGATTATGTGCCACTTCACCATCATTGGGAATTGAGGAGAGCATTGTTGTTATAATGAATTTATTAGGGAACGCCAAAGTGATAGAATACCGAGCCCCATGTCTAGGATTTATAGTTAAGTGTTACATAGGGACCCGAAACATAAAGCTCTCGTTAGTCGTGCCTTCATTATTTTAGTAGATAGTCGGGTTGGCTGATGGGAGGATAATCATAAGAACATGTGACGAATTGGTTTTGCAGCATGTTAGCTTATGCTCTATCCACATGCCAACGATTAAACAATCAAACACATGAGATCTAGGCGGCTATCCCACAACCCTTGAGAATGATCTAGTCTTTATAAGAACCTTGGCTACTTCTGCATTCAACTAACTTTATTGTTACTTCATTACTTGCAACCATGAAATCAATCAAATACATGAGTATCACTTAGTCAGCTTTTGCACTATCCTAGCTATATCGGCAAACCAATTTATGATACTACTCGTTGGGTTTGACACTCTTACTTATCGAAAAGATCTACAAATTATCCCCTATGCTTGTTTGTATCAGCTCCCCAACTAGGTGCCTTCCCAAAATTGTGTGCCCTGGCCAATACCAACCAATAAGAAATCTCTACCAGAGAATCCTCCTTGACTCTCATTGATCATTTTCTATAACGGTAAATATTTTTGGCTTTATCATTAGTTGGGAAAGGGTATTATATATAGTTAAGGTACTTATTGCCAAGGAATTCTTCCCATACACCTTTGCCATTTAAAAATTTGAATAGCCATTTGCCGAGCATGCACATATTATTTATTTCAAGATCATCGTACAATGGCCCCTTGATCCTTTGCCGTGCAGATTCCACTTTGCTAATTGATATTTTTGGTTATGCTAAACACTTTGGAAGAAAAAGATGGACATGTATTAATTTAATATTTTCCTTACCCCTTTAGGTATTTTAGAGGAGGACAACATAAACATCGGCAGGCTAGTGATAAGGATATTAGTAAAGATAAGACACCCTCGTAAGAAGTGAGTTGGAGTGAGGCAGTTTCACAACCAAGTTGAATATACAGACTCTCAAACTTCTTTGGCCTTACGAAAGTAAATGAGCTCTCGATTGCTGGAATTGATCTAAAGGACAAAGAGTTGCTCGACGAGGCATGAAGTTAGTTTCATATTAAATGCCTTGGCCATGTCAGGTTCCATGAAAATTAATGTATGGTCCGGTACTAAAATATGGACACCCCATCACTCACCAGGTCTGGTATCAAGCGACCTACATGGCCATCCTTTTTATCCCTTGCAGTGAGGACGTGTAGCATATTGGCCACCACATTGAAGCCGATTGGCGACTCGGGATCCTTTGGCACAAACGCTTCGTAGTTTGGAAATAATGATCGATGAAGAGTAGCATGTGTTGATAAGCAACGTAATAAATGCACTATTTGGCACAACTCCAACTCCAATATCCATGCATCATTTGGAGTTTTTAGGATAAAACTAAGTGGATAAACATACACCTTAGTTAAAAATAACAACAAAATACCCAAGTGGATGCCTTTACTATATATAGCTCTAGCTCCAGAAGTCCGTAGTGGCTAGAAATGAAATTAGCTGAAAACATTCTAGGAGCTAGAGTTGTAAGTACAGTAGATGCTTGCACACGGAAGTTTTCTCTATTGTTGGCATTGTTTATTTTCTGATTTATTTGAAAAATATTTCTAGGGTGGACCACCTTCTAAATCGCCCTTGGAAATCGATTTCCGGGAGAAGTTTGTAAGGTTGATCATCCGGTGGACATCAATTTCTTTGGCGATTTCTAAGGGCGGCTGCGGACCTATCTCTACAAATTCGTGGTTTTTGGCAACCCTTGGTTAGATCCCGCTAAAAAAGGACCTCTCGAAATAATTAAAAATACCCATAGCTGGAAATAAACTTTACTGCCTCTCCTTCATCCCATATTATATGTGCACAATCCATATACTAATGCATATATAGCCAGTGAATTAATCTAGCTCGACTTAACTTGTGCATCTGTTGAGACTTTTGTTAGCCTATTCCCATTCCATGCTCCCATGGTGTCATACTCCTGCAGTATGGATGTATCCAAGTATGCGCTATGAAAGCGTAGAGACCTGACAGAACGAGGGGTTCGGGTAGCTAGCGCATGCATGTTACCGCCGCCTGTCACTGTCCTACTGAGTGCTCACAGCATTCGAAGCTCTTGCACCATGTGAAGCTTTAACGGCCTCAACTAAAATATACGGTAGCAGGGCCAGGCCGACGTAGACGTCGATCGTCTGCACTCTCGTCCGGCCCTATAGAACGCCGGGACGCTCGGCCTCCGCTCGATCGCACAGCAGCCGAGTCTAGCAGAACCCACACCAACAGTATTGCAGGTAGCTCAATGGCGGCGACGCGAGCGTGCTTGCTCGCGCTCGTGGTGGCTCTTACGTTTGTCTTCATGGAGGGCCGGATGACGGCAGCGCCGTCGTCTGCCGGGAGTTTGGTGCAGCGGCGGCGGGAGGTGCGAAGCCTCCTCAGGCGGCTCAATAAGCCTCCTGTCGCAAGCATTCAGGTACATATGTAGTGGTGCCGCGTCGTTCACGTTCAGTCTGATTGTACTACGATGCAAGTCTTGCTTCTCGGGTGTTGTACGCGCTCAGCACACATGCATGATTCACCATGCATCTTTAACTAGCTTGCATTCATTTGGTCCTTGTTTATTTGCATGTTTATCATTAGCTTGCGTGTTCTTAATTATTCGTCGTCGCTCAGTCTCGCAAGCCATGCACATGGATGCAAAAGAAACGGGAACATTGTACGTAGTACGTGCATGCAAAAGTGGTCCATGCAGGTACGGATACCAGTTGCCCACCCTGCACGCTAAAGGTGGCTTAGTTATTAATTCTTCTGCAATTATACAATATAAGCGTACTAAAAGGAAGATTCAAAATGCTGAACACTCTCGCTTCCATGCAGCGATAGATTCCTTTGTGGTTCATAAGCTAGCGGCCACTCCCAATCAAGTTTTCTTTTTCTCTCGGCCAGTCTTTTTTGGTAATCATACGGTTTTACAGGTTCTCTGTTTTTTTTTTGCAAGAAAAACTTCCAATCTACTCCCTGCGTTCCAAAATAAATGACTCAACTTTGTACGTCAGTACAAAGTTGGGTCATCTATTTTGGAACGGAGGGAGTATTCTTCTTCGATCATGGTAGTACAACGAACACTAGAAATAAAAAAAATTACATCCAGGTCCATAGACCATCTAGCGACGATTTCAATCATGGTAATCATTTTTTGCTCTCGCTGCCAACGGGACGCATGAAGCAAAACAAGGTAAAATGAGCAGTGGAGCACAGCTGCATAAGAAAGTTCCATGCTAACCTTAGTACCACAGCACACGTTTAGTTACATATAGGGTGCAAATATATTTCTTCCATCCCTTAATTCAAATTTTGGTCTGATGTTTTCGATTGGTAAAATATCAAGATTTCCAGCATTTAAGGGAGACGTGGAGCCAATGCTATGGGCATTAGCTAGGTGGGTAGATAGGAGGAGTTAATCGTGTAGTTGGGCCTTGGCGTGGAGTTGGTGTACATGTAATTTGTAACATCCAATGTGGAGGGAATTCTTTTCCCCACCCTATCTTTAATATATACTCCCTCTATTCCTAAATGTAGTGCGCATAAAATTTCTTAGGAGTCAAACATTGTTTAGTTTGACCAAGTTTAATGAGAAAAGTATCAACAAAAATAATACGAAACAAATATAATATAAATATATGTTTAGTGAGGCATCTAATGATACTTACTTAACATCATAGATATAGATATTTGTCCTCTATAAATGTAGTCAAAGTAGGAGGCGTTTGACTTCTAAAATTTCCTATGCGCACTACATTTAGGAATAGAGGGAGTAGTATGCACACTCGTGCGTATTCGAGAAAAGAAAAAGGTAGCCGGTTCTACTGTGGCCCAATGGTAAAAATTGAGAATGAGAGAGAGCCTTTACTAGATTTGCATGACCAATATAAGAATGCAAGAACATTATGACGACATGGTCTTTACTTCAACACATATTTTGTTTTTTGTCCTAACATGGATTTAATTCTAGTTTATCTTGTTTCAGCACTAGCACATCGCGTTTCCTCATTTAATTAGTTGCCATGTCAAAATTTATCCTACGTGGATGTCCATTATTCAATGTCTAAGACATAACCAAAGGTCTATTATGTAATACACATGCATATAGTCATGTACCCTAATGTTAACAAGGAGATGGACCCCAACTTTTGTTATTAAATCTAGAAAGATAATCTATTCATATGTAGATCTGATCATATCAATATGTTGGTCCAAAGAAGTTTTGACTTTTGGAAACTCATAGATAGAGTATATAAATGATCCACTGGATAAAAAGGTAGCCTTGCTTGGCTTTTTAGAGACTAACAAACGTACCCAAATGCTAAAAACTGCACATGCGCTTTTCACATTCATCGCACATGGTAGACATCACCTCTCTCTACATGGTATGTGGACCAAATAAGAAGACACGCAAACAAATTAGATGATTCATGTCCATGGAAACCTTCTGCTAAAATTTTAAAATGCATTGCTTCAAAATTGAGCGTCCAAATCAAAATCCTCTTTCACCATCGTGTTCCTCATGATGAGGTCTTTGAAACTAGATCTCCATGGGCACGTTATGACAAATATTTTTTAAAGCAACTTGCCACAACAAAAACTTTATGGTACAAACATGCATTTCTAACCTCGACTCATAAGCTAAGATTTGTTTTTAAGGAAAACTAGATCCCAGGTTTTGTTTCCTACAATTTTGGATGTTTACCAGCATGAGATCTTCAAAAGTAGATTTCATATGGATATATTCTCGTGGATACATTTAGAAATCAACTTACTGCGATGAAATACATAGTAGGTTCATGGTAAAAATATACATTTTTATGAATTGCGTGTGCTAAAATAAAACTTCATAGTTAAAAATTATATTTTTTACAATTTTAAGAGTTTGCCCCTGTTTATTTCAAATGCGAATTAGGGTGACGAAAGAAACTTGTAAAAAAAACATATTTTTTTGTATATTACGTCCCTTTAAAGAAATTTTTTGATGCCCTAGGAATCTACAGAAAAACCAACCTTAGTGATATGGAAGAAACTATTTTTCAGAAACATGATTTTCTTTGCCGAATAATGTTAACAAATGATTGACTTATCATTCAAGTAGAAAATTGGTATGAGCTAGAAACCATATTTGCACCACAAAGTTTCTTTTTGTGAATGAGAGTTGCTTTTCAAAACTATTTGTCAGAGTATGCCCATGCGGGGTGAGTTTGAAATATCTCGTTGTAAAACACAACAGAGAAAATGGATTTTTATTTGGAGGTTCGATTTAGCACTAATGCATTTTTGAATATTCAAAACTAATTTGCATGTGACTAAAGTGATCTACTTGTTGGTTCGTGGCATGATTTGTCCTATTTTGATATGTAGTATGGTATGAGGCACTCCTGAATTGGGAAAGTGCATGAGCGCTCGTGAGTATTGTTCAGAGTTGTAATCCTATTTTTACTAACACGTGGCTTTATTCTAAGAAATGGAGTCCAATTCATTGACCAAAATTAAAGAGACAATACCAATAGAAATTGCATGCAGTCCAAAAACAAATCTATTCTACATTACACATTTCCATGAGTAGCATGTAGGAAAGATCTAACATTTTCTAGTTTCCTCGCAATATTATCTATTTTTGCTACATTGTTACAATCACTAATTCCTAGGAATTTATAGAGCTCGGATGGTGATGTCATAGACTGTGTGCACATCTCCAAATAGCCTGCATTCGATCATCCTCTCCTCAAGAACCATAATATTCAGGTGACACTTAGCACATCATTTCCCTTTTCATATCACTATCAATTGTAGAAAGTTGTAGTGCCCCCTAATATCCCACACACATGTATCATGATATCATTCAATTGTCGCCTTTCAGATGCGGCCTTCTTACAACCCAAGAGGCATGCATCATGACTCCAACATCACAGCCCATGCAATCACCCAAATATGGCATCAAAATGGCACGTGCCCTGAGAACACCATACCAATCCGAAGGACCAAGGAGGAGGATGTCCTGAGGGCCAATTCTATTAGGAGGTTTGGCAAGAAGATGCCTAGGAGCATCCCACACCTCAATCCAACCAATGACACTGACACAGCCAATGTATTGAGGGGCCACCAGGTAAAAACACCATCTCAATAATCAAATTCATATGATTAATAATATTCTTCTTATATTGTTACTATTGTTATTTTAAAAATTGCTTATTTAACTTTGTTTTCTATCCCATTGATAAGCATGCCGTCGCCTCTGCACAATATGATAAGTGCTATGGAACCAAAAGCACCTTCAATTTGTGGAAACCATGGATTGCTAGGGGCAACGACTTTAGCTTAACCCAATTTTGGATCACTGGGGGTTCCTACAATGGCAACAGCCTCAATACCATTGAAGTGGGATGGCAGGTGAGACCTCAAAGGGAAAAATTGTACCCACCTTAATAAAATATCTATTAAACTCTACCTTTTAGCTTCGGTGCATGATATATGTGGGTTTGAAAGGGCCAGAGTGTAAGAATGAGCTAGACTAGATTCTCCATTAATCAAATATGTTCTCTTTCTTAAGCTATTCTAGCAGCATTATTTTTAACACATAAGGGCATGTTGACAACTTAAAGTGTATATAAATTTTGTATTTGTAAATGCCCATTTTATCAATAGATATTATTAAAGACAACTTGCATTAAATTTAATGATAAAAAGGATATTAACACGCAACTAAATCAATTTGAATCTTGAGTAATCACAATTCATGAGTTCTTAATCCTGAGGAAACCTACCCTGAAAAATGAACAAGTTTCAAACTTCTTCATGTCCTTAAAAATTGCATCTCTTAACACATGCCATCAAATTGTGGCTCACTAAAGAGAAATTTTGCCTAAAGAAGGGCAACCAAATTATTGATCTTGGGGAGACATGACACACAAAGAAGCAAGTTCTTCATCTAGTTCATGGATTCAATATTAGTACATCCCTCATATAGTCCATGGAATTGCAACTCATAGGAGATGAACCTTGACTTTTAGGAGACGACAACTTGAAATGCCAAACTAGATCATTTCTCATTTAACAAACAATAATACTCAGTGCATTATTCCTCACAAGGCATATTTTCTTCATTATGAAAAGGTTTGAACAAATATTTATCACATTAATATGTCAATTATGTTAACAAAAAATATAATCATAACTAAAGACTTATAAATCTGACTCTTAAATATGATTCATGTAAAAAATTAATTGTTGGCCAAAGCCTTGTCAAGACAAAGTAAATAAGCCTTGCAATTTAAATAGAGGTGGTAAGAAACATGAAAGATCCTCAAAAATCAATCAAAGAGAAATTGACTATAAGCAATCTTCTTGGAGAAGAATATTGATAGTGATGATTACAAAATTGAATACTACCATAAACATAGAAAATAAACATAGATGGAATACCCATCAATAATGTATCCTATACTCATATGGTGGGTTCAAAATTGTCAACTTACTCCTAATAATGCTATATATGCTTTGAGTCCACCATGTTAATTTTCACGAAATGCACTAGAAAAATAGATAAATTCTAGATATTCCTACTATTTGTAGAGACACTTGCCATGGGATCATACTTGGTGCCAAACCACCCATGTGTGTTAGTATAAAATAATAACCTACAGTAGGCTCATAAATTAAATATAAGTTACCCACCATTTCCTTTATGAACATAATATTAAACCGCTCGCTAAATAGGCATCGAAATTATCCACATCTTGTATTTAACCTAAAGTAACACCTAAATAGTCATCTCAGTTCACTACCTTTGCCATTATTACAAATAATATGAAATAAACCTATAAATTTACATCTACATTACCCACATCCACCATTACAAAAAATAATCTTCAATCCCAGGAAGTAGAGACGATCCGCGTCTTTTCCTGGTCGGAGAGGAATCTAGGTCCATCTCATTAAGGCTGAACATTTAGTCTCGTTCCCGATAACAATAGGGAACATCTTGTCTTGTTTGGTTTTTCTTTCAAGGATTTTGTCTTTCTTGCAATTCTGTGAACTTTGAATGCATCATTTCTCCCATTTCTCGGAACTTATCATGGAATCTAGGCCCACTAGGACTCTGCAGGATTTTTGGTAAATCAAGCTCTCTTAGGGGTGGAAGCTAGCTCCTACTACTCGATGTTATCACTAGATTTGTCTTCCTCATCTACATCTAATTACCCATCTTGAACATTATGTAAAATATTCTAATCCTCTAAATAAACATCTAAATACTGATTTGTCCTTATTATTATTGAATACTTCAAAATAACACCATAAAGAATAATCTAAATTACCAATCCTTGCCATTATGAAGAGAAAGTTAGCTATATGTAAATAGTTTTCCAAAATCAAACTCTGTATACTTGCATGACGTTTCTCACTAGTGGTGGAGCAAATATGGGGTGAGGATCAGGTTGGGCCTGAGACCAGGTATTGCGAAACAATGCCAAAAGTAAAATATTCATTTAAGAAATATGGTGCCTCGACCTAGGCCGCGGCCCTGGCAACCCAGGTTATGTGTCAAGATGCAAAACCAAGCATGCATGTTAGGTAGCTAGGAAATGAACATATCATTTTTTGTGTTTTGCAATCACTAAAGATATTTCCTTAATGAGTCACACAACAACGAACAATCCTTGTTAAATTATTAATGCTTTATGTCAACAAAATGTTAATTAAGCAAATTTATTATATCCAGACTAAATTGTAATAATATATTTACATTGTAAACACTCAAACTTTGTTGTTCAAAATATGCGACTTACCGTTATTTGATAGCATAAACACAACTTATCATGCAATGTGTGTTGGCTAAAATGTTAGTTTATACCACTATACTAATCGATAATGAAGTTCAAGACATAATATATTTTCTTAACATTTTGTTGTTTCAACTTAACACATGGATGAATAAAGTTACTATAAATTAAACCACGAATCCAAAATTTGGATTGATGAAATCATGATGGATGGCTACAACAAAAGTTTACATAACTCAAGCTAAGTTCTTAAATTATCACTCAACTGAACAAGCAAGAAACATCACATTCCATCAGCCATCACATGTGCATAAGGGATAAGATGCAGCTTCTGGTGGAACATAATCAAGACATTGGATAAATGATGGAAAAGCGGGATTCCACATGCATTTCTCATATTGGTGCACCTAGTAGCAAGGTGTCACACTATATTTGCATGACCTCAAATGAAGGAAGGGATAAACAAGCTATCTTTGAAGACATATATTATCTTGTTTTTTCTGTTTGTTGTTGCGAAAGGACAACAACAAAATCTCTCTCTCTCTCTCTCAGTGTGTGTGCATGTGTGTGTATGTGTGTGTGTGTCTATCTATCTCTTCCACCTATTAAAAAATCCCATGTGGTCATGCTTAGACATAGCTATTATACAAATCCTATGCATTTTTAATGGTCTAGTTAGTTGTGCAATATCTTTCATTCTGGCTAATGGACCTGTGGTCTCTACAAAAATTTCAGGTTTATCCAAATCTATATAGCGATAGCAATACGAGACTCTTCATCTACTGGACTGTAAGATAAACACCATATTCGATTTTAGTTTAACTAATACTAATATTGAGATATTCTCTCCTAAGGTTGGGAACAATACCAAAATACTAATTTTCTATTGTATGTAATATTGTAGCGCGATGCATATCAAACAACAGGATGTTACAACCTACTATGCTCAGGCTTTATCCAAACAAGCAATCAGATCACAATTGGCGGCAGTATCTCCCCAATTTCCACCTATGGTGGCACACAATATGACATCGATATTTTAGTTTGGAAGGTAAAAAAACACAATAAGCTTCGACATCATAAATATTTAGTTATGTGCACATACACATTCAATTAAAATGGTCAAGCTGCTAGGGGAAAGTGAAAATTCACTTATACTTTAACATTACCTCCCATGTGCAGGCTCCCTTATACCCAAACCTTCAAATTGGAGTCTACTACAATTATTTTATTTTATTACATCCACTAGGATTTAAACTCGAGACCTTTCGCTTTGAGTTGCATGCACTGACTAGTTCAAGCCAAAAACTTGTTCACTTGTACTTCAACATTAAGCATACAATCCAAAATTCATGAGTGGACTTAGAGAATCCATGCCAACCTCTTGTTCTTCGGGAAACTATGATTCCTAGCCTGTTTTGGCTGAATAATGGAGGAGAGGTTGTCCCATGCACATCCCATATTTGTTCGCAAATGCAATGATGTCAAGTTGGCTATTGAACAAGGGACTCTTTCAAGTTACTCTCCTTACCCAGTTAGAGTTGGGAAAATAAAATATGTTCCACATATTTTTACTAGGGCATAGTAGTTAAGACATTCTAATATTACATTGACTCACAATTAACGATAACACATCACATGAACTTTTCTGGAAAGCCTACCCACCTCATGATCCTCTGGTAGCATAGAAGGACGTATTTTTTTTACCCTAGACGCATTCTTGCACGCATCGTCAAGATCACATCTCATTCTTGTAGATGTGCATTTACATAGAAGGTTAGTCCTTCTCTTTTCGGTTTGATTGGTCGACTCGATTTTGTTAGAACTCAAGTAAGGAACATATTGTTACCATGCAAGTCTTTTACATCGCAAACGATTACTCAATACATCTATAATCCATGTCATATTTGATCTCAGTACCAAAAACACTCATCCCTGTCATCTCAACCTAGCCCATTAGTGTTCCCTTTTTTGCCATGATTTTGGCAGTTAAGGGATTTAAAATATATTGCCTGCTCATAATTAATCATGTGTGTTATATTCTCTAGTAAGCTAATTTTGGCTTGCAGGACCGAGCGGGGGGCAATTGGTGGCTGCAAGTGGGAGGTGATTATGTGGGGTATTGGCCATCATCCATCTTCTCCTACTTGGAAGATAGTGCTTCTACCATCATGTGGGGCGGTGAGGTATTTTCACCCGATGCCGGCCAAACTTCCACACATATGGGTAGTGGACACTTCCCGAATGAAGGGTTCGGTAAGGCGAGTCACATCAAGAACATTCAAGTGGTAGATTCGTCCAACTGTCTCAATCCCCCAAGTAATGTGGGCTTGATAACCGAGCAGAACAACTGTTATAATGTGCAAAGTGACACCTATGGCGACTGGGGCACTTACATCTACTATGGTGGCCCTGGCAATAACCATAATTGCCCATGACGGGTTCCAGTTTAGTAATATAATGCTTATTGCATTACTTGTGGCCCAATATGCATTGCTAGGGTCAGTACTACTGCAAAAATATGTGTTTTCAATTATGTTGTAATGCTCACTTGTTGTGTGTATGGCCGCATTAATAAGAGGCGTGATCAAGCATTATAAGCTCACAACATATGTATTCATATTTCACCGCATGATTGGAAATATATGGAATAAGCAGTTTTTATCATTTGTTGTTACATTTATAGAGGTACTGCAGCCAAATATTCTATATTGATAATACTGTTTGTAAGGATTAGCATATTTACATCCATGAGTAGAGACATGAGCAATTAGATTTTTGCAGCTCAAAATAATTGTTTTTGGCAAATAAATAAATATAATTGTATTTATCACTAGAGTTTAAAGATACATTAAAAAATATTGACCAAGAAAATTTCTCTCTCTCAATGTAACTAATTTTTCCAAACGGGGACTTGTTTGTCTACAATTAAGTATTTTTTCTTCTCCATGGATTAAGTTTCTAATAAACACGAAATTATATTTTATCATTCCAAATGGAGTAATGCGATCTTGAGGAAGCTTTCTACTCTTAACAGATAATGCCCTCGGATTTGCGAGACCCACTAGTATAGTTTTTTCTTAAAAAAAGTAGTGAGTTATATGAAGACAATATATATTCTAGTTCGTTACTATATACTTCCATGTGGGAACTTCTAGATTTCTAATTTGGACCACTAAAACAACAATTCTAGCGTTGTACTTGCAACCGCTTGAATTTTGGAAATGTTTATACTTGAAAACCAGGTATTTTAGACTCACAAGTCTATAATACCAACTTCGCAATGTTTGAATGATTAGTATTGTCGATGCAAGGAAAAAGGGCCATCTGGGGTATGCAATGGTCACATAGAGAGAAGAACCTTGCTTATTGATGCCCTCTAAGATCTGTTTTGGGGGCTAGCTATTTAGATATAGAAGATATTAGATTATTGTGTATAGTTCTTGATCATTAACAAAAAGTAATGAAATTTAATTTGAGCAATAGCGGACGCTATTATGGTAGCGCTATTGCAGACACAATAGTGGACCATTTATCCCCTATTTGAAATAATTAGCGGACACAGTACTAGTAGCACTATTATTTTCCTTTTAAGTTGATTCATCATATAGTATTTATGTTTGGTAGTAGATTAAATTTCTAACATGACTTTATTATTTTGTCAGGCTAAATTTGGAACTTTCCTTCAGAGATGGTAAACTACTATGGATTTGAACGGTGTGGTGCATATTAATCATTTACAGCCTGACTGTTTTTTATCTAAATTATAAAATTGCTAAAATTTGATTACAAAATTTGTTTGACGTCGATGAATATCAACCGGAGTGTTGATGGAGAGGTATGACGAGGAGCCTCTGAAGGCCGATGAGATGGAGAAGAAGGCAGAAGATAAGGGGGAATACAACATTGGCAAAGGAGAATGTTGTAGGAGCGTTGACCCACAATGGGTGATTGTAGATGACATTCACCAAATTATTCAGAGAACGAAAACTCTCAAAGTGATGAAATAAAGAAGATCACAACGAGATATGGAGGATGTGGTGATATTAGTTATTTTTCTCTTGAAAAACGATGTGGTGATAGTAGTTGTGCTATGCATATTAGTTGCTTCAACAACTATATTCTTGAAGTGGTGTGCCGTAGGTAGGTGTACGAAATAAGAACTACAAACATTATTTTGTGAATGATAAAGGGAGGGCGGAGAGAGAAAATGAGCTAAGAGAGAGGGAGTGGGAGTGCAACTCAGACTTATACTTCCTCCTTTTGGAATTACTTGACGCTCAAGCGGGTGACACCCTTTTGAGGTAGTATAGTTTGAACTAAATAGTGCACCTATAAAATAACTATTTGCATGTGTATTGAGTACTTCGAACAATTGCATGAACATTAGTATGCAAAAAATTTCCTTTTTTCAAAATTACAAATATGTGTTTTGATTTTTGAAATTACATATATGTGTTCCGATTTTTCTTCTGAAACGTTATGTAGTGATAGTAGTTTTGCTATGCACATTAGTTGCTTCAACACTATATTCTTGGCAGACTAAGGGAGAGGGAGTGCAACTCAGACTTATACTTCCTCCAACCGAATTTACTTGACGCTTAAGCGGGTGAAACCCGTTTGAGGTAGTACATTTTTAACTAAACATGCACATATAAAATAACTATATAGACGTGTATTCATTGCTTCGAACAATTGCATAAACATGTGTATGCAAACATTTTCCTTTTTTGAAAATTACAAATGTGTTTTGATTTTAGAAATGACATCATGTGTGTTTCGATTTTTCTCCTGAAAACCATGTTGTGATAGTAGTTGTGCTATGCATATTTGTTGCTTCAAAATTATATTCTTGAAGTGGTGTGCCATAGGCAAGTGTAAGAACTAAGAACTATAGGCATTCTTTTGTGTGTGATGGGGTGGGGGCGAGGGAGCTAAGAGAGAGAGAGAGAGAGTGGGAGAGCGAGTGCAACTCAAACTCCCGTTTGAGCGTCGAATAATTTCGGATGAAGGTAGTATATTTTTAACTAAAGACTGCACATATCATAGAACTAAATACATGCATATTGACTGTTTCAAACAATTGCATGAACATCAGTACGCAAACATTTTCCTTTTTTGAAAACTACAAATGAATGTATCGCCCGTTGTAACGCACAGTCAATTTCCTAGTCAGATCTAAAGTGCTCGTTGGATGTCTTTCACAAATAAAAAAAATCATGACGTGTCCATATTATTTTTTAATTTTCCATGGTCCTACGTGTATCATTGATATGATGAACACCATAGTGTAAGCCACGTACATGCATGCTTGAAAAAAAAAGCCACCTACATACCGACCAGTCAAAACTGAAGCCACTTACATACCGACCTGTCAAAACTGATCGCATAACAAAACACTAGTCTCTGCACAAAGGAACACCAGCCAAGAACTAAAATTACAAAGATGACAGAAGAAACCCCTGAGCTTGACAGCAACGCCCCTTACCTCCTCTAGCACCACCACAACAGCCACCAAAGAATAAAACGATGGATCACCTTCACACCCAAGTTCGACGCGGCGCCATCATTGATATGCAGTTTTGCGGATCTTCAAGGTGGCTCACCAAAGGCGAAACCATGACCATTGAAACCATACCTGCCTTTCACGTACCATAAACCTTAGCACATAACCCATCATCTTTCAGATGTTGCCGATGCTGATTAATTTGCATCCTCTACCGGAATACCTGTCAAACTGCATGTGCGCCACCGGTGGATCGAAATCTGTCGCAATGGCAGAGCCCGATGAATCAGGTCCACCACGACGACGGCATCACCACCACCATCCTTGCTCGAACAGATGAGGGAATCCGACGACCGGCACATGGAGCCGATGACCCCCCTCATCACCGACGACCGACTAAACTAATTTGACCTAAAACTATACACACGCGGGGGATCTGTCGACCCACCTCATCACCGACGACCGAGGTCGTTGGAGGAGGGGAGCCGTCGAAGAAACTCCCTGGCGACGGGGGCTATCAAGATCGCCTCTTCCTTCGACAGGAAAAAAGAATTTTTTGCTTGTTTACCAGTCGAGGTTTGCACGTGTTAACAGCCTAATCCCCGGTCCAACCACATCGACGCCCCGTGTGTATTTCCAGGCGGACTCGGTTTCAATTCCGCCGTTTGCCCGATCGATATATACGCCCCTCCACCCCTGCCAAAGAATCGATCTATTCTAATTAACGTTGTGCTGAAATAAATCAGTCAAAATCAATGGCAGGTCTTAATACCTTGCGGCAACTGGTGGGACTCTTGCCGGAGGTTGCCGACCGCCGAGCTACCCCTGTTCCCTTCCGGAACAAGGCGCTGAACACGATCACGTCGGTCCTCGTCTTCTTGGCCGGCAGCCGGTTGCCGCTGTATGGGCTCTCGACCACCGCGTCTCCGGACCCCTTTTACTGGATCCACGCGGCCAGCGCCTCCAACGGCGGCACTGTCATGGCTCAAGGGGTATACCACTTGCTGGTATCCGAGCTGGTCATCCACCCCTTGTTCGGACTGAAGATTGTCAGGGACAAGATTCCCATGGAAGAACGCATGCAGTTCATGTAAGTCGTCCCTTATTTTTCACTTCTTCTTTTAGGGTTTCAACTTTCAAAGTACACCTTGACCATTGTACTTATCCTTTTGTACGTACGGGTGATGAGTAGTAAAAGTATGTATTGGGACTGGTCGTTTACTCCCGACTGATTGACTCTCATGTGTAATTAATTTCAAGTTTTTAACATATGCAGGGATAGGTCCCAGAAGTTACTGGGCATACTGTTAGCCATGGTGTCTGCAGTTTGCAATGTGTTTTCCGCGGGGCAACTCGGTCCGGTGAATGCGACTCTGATCGCGCTCCAGCTTTTTGCTGGAGGTGCCATTGTCATTTACCTTGATGAGGCCCTTAAAAAGGGGCACGGACTGGTATCTAGTGGCATTGCTCTCTTCACTGCCACCAACATCTGGTAATTAAGAATAACCATGCATAAAAATTCTGTTTATCCGCGCGCATACTAATATTCATAAATAAGTAGTGAGCCAGCTAGCTAAGTTGTGCGTTTATTATATTTGTAGCGCGTGTTTCCTGGAGAGATATGGAGGAGACAAGATCGTCATTCCTGCTGGCACGTGTGCATTCCTGGCGCTCACGGTGAGACTACAAGGCTTGCATCTCCCATTGGCAGTGAGGACACATGGTGTTGACCCTGCGTTGCAAGCCAACTGCAGCGTGAACCTATCCTACCTCTCCTACATGCCCATCGTGTTTCAGGGTGCCATTGCTTCAAGCATGTATTTCATCTCACAGGTAGGTAGTTCTAACTAAAAATAAACTCCATCCATTCTTATATTATTTCTCCGGAGTGTATAATTACTAGCTAGCTATACCTTTGCAGCTGTTATACTTGCAATACGGCGAAAATAATAATGGAGTGGTCAAGCTCCTCGGCAGTTGGAAGCGGGATAGTCGGTACCCTGGACAACTTATTCCCATCGGCGGGGTCGCACACTACGTAACCAATCCACCAGCGTGAGTACATATGCATCAACAAAATAAATACGAATCATTATTCTTTACTTGCATCTTCTACGAAATCTTGGCGTGGTACTATGTTTATTTATAGCTTGTTGAAGAAGTTTATTGATTCATGCACGCACGCTGCAGCTGGGCTGACTTAGCAAGAGACCCTGTCCATGTGACACTCTATGCCGTCTTGCTGCTGATGGCATGCGCTCTTATCTCGGCAACATGGTTTGGTGTTCGTGTATATTCGAGAAAATATGTGGCCAGGTTGCTCGGGGTACGTTTTTTTCTTTAATTTACACTTCTCTTCCTGCATATATGTGTATACGCTCTCAACTTCTGATTGTCAAGAACCTAACTAACTGCTTGTTTGGCTACGTGCATGCAGAGGCAAATACCTGTGACGCCTGCTCAGCCCGGCTCCATTCCCATGACCCGATGGAAGCGTCATGTTGCCATGATAGCACTTCTCGTCGGGCTTTGCGTCGGTGCGCTGACTCTCATGGCAGGTTTCATATGTGTGCCTGGTTCCGGAACTGGAATTATGCTCGTCGTCACCGTCGTGTGTTCCTACTTTGAAAGGAGAACTGGAGATCAGGCTGCTGATGTATTCTGCCTCTAAGCGGACTAGCTCAGAATCAGTTCATTAGAGATGAAAAACAAGCAGAATCATTTAAAATAATACTCTTTATTATAAGAGAGAAAATCAGCTCTTTATCCAAACATCTCCCAAACTTTGTGTCATACAAGTCGAAACACCATAATACTAAGAAAAATAAGTGAATATTTTTTTGAATAGTTTTTATTGCTTACCACAATGTCACGTTGTAAAAAGAAGTGAATGTTAAATGTAAGTCGAATAACAGCCAAATAAAAAAAATAGTGGAAGATGAAGCCATCAACCCCACCAACACAATTTCTCATCCAACAAATAAAGGCTATGGTGGCCTTGCTTCTCTTATGTTTAGGGTTATTGTAGTCTTTTAGAAAAATAGACTGTCTTGCCCTTTTATAGACTAAGATTAAGAGCGAGACTTGCTTAGGTTGTCAATTCATGGGCAAAATCATTGTAGCAAGAGTATATTTTCAAGTATTTCGTATAAATCAAGCTATCTTTTAAAACAATAAATATTTTTGTTAATCAAGACAAATTTAAAAAATGCACACAGTTGGGAAAAACTAAAATCAGAAGTACCCTCGTTCCCGATAATATTTTTGGGTTCCTAGCATTTTTATTTTTCCATTTTGTCATTCAATTAAAAATATGGGATATTTTAATAATTGTCTTTCAAATTTTCCTTTTCATACATTTTTTTGTTTCCCAAATTATGGTTTGAAGTGTCTCGTATGTGAATCATCACCTTCTTCTTACTCTCCTAGGGGTAGTTTCCTAAATCCTAGTCAGAGTCTTCTTACTAGGAACCTATTTTAAATGGTTTTAGAGAAATCATTTTCTTTAAGAAATACATTTGAAAATTAGGGAAGACTAAAAACAATTTGATAACAAAATACATAATCAACTAGGTGATTTTAAAATATAAAATATCAAGTTAGTTTGGAAAAAAGGAAAAGAAGAAGTGCCCAACATGTTTTTAAGGTCCATTTTTAATCAACTTTCATTAAAAACCATGGATTTTCTAATTACTGGATTCAAATTTCCACCTCCATAGAAATTTGTGTCATTAAGATACCTTTTACTTTTAATCTTTTAATCTGTTTCCTAAACATTTGTATTATTTCATCCTCATGCCATGGCTATCACATGTGTGCAGTATTAGCCATGTGATCAGATATCAAATCGCTTCAATGTCGGACGAGGAGCCCCTTAAGAAAAATATGTTCAATACTGAAATTTTAATGAACATTTGTCAAGTCAATCACCAAGACTCAACAGAAAATCATAAGCTATTCTCACTCGTTATTGTTCAACTCAATCCACTCACTGCCTTTATTTACTACGTCATGATTCTCTAGCCGGTAAATATTTTAGTATGAGAAAGCATAGAATGTCAATCCCTCAAAATGTGCACCCATACAAATGCATGATATATAAAAAAAAGCATATTCGCAACCCATTCGTATGAGTGAAGTAAGATGGTCATATCACTCTTCCCTTCACGGTCAGTCACCAAATTTCATCTTTACTACTCGCTTGATCCAAATGAATAATTTCCAAAAGAAAATATGCAAGTGTGTCCATGACCATGTACTAGAACCTCTTATCCGGAATGCAAAATAATTGTACAAAGAAGACAAGTAAATCTTCTTGGGTTTTCTTCATTTGTCCTATACTTAGAAATGATAAGATACGGCAAATATTTTTGCCTTTTTTATTATTCAAAGTACATGATACAAATGAAATGAACATAGAACCGAGAAATCTTTTTTCTCAAGCAAGACAAGAAGTAATAGATGGCACAAGACCCAAAAAGAAGCAAAGATAAGAATCAAAAGTAATCAAATAGAAAAAGCAAACGGTACAAAGAACTAGAGAAAATATTTTTTTGTGTTTTTCATAACGCATAATAAGGAATAAGAAAGCAAAGCGAAGAAGAGATATTATTGCGATTTTCAAAAACCTAAAGTATAGTAACCATGACAAAATAAAAATGAATCAGTAAATATTTATATTATTTTTTGAATATCAAGAAGAAACCAAAAGGAATGAGACAAGAATAAAATTAACCTTTTTTGGAATTTTGTATTTAGGAAAGATTGGTAGGTGCCTTGAAGAGATATTTCATTTTCACGATGTAGATAAAAAAAGACACACACAAAACCCTCCATCCCATCGATGCCTTGTTAGAAATCCCACCAAGACTCCCAGGTTGCAACAAGTGGCGCAGATGTAGTGCACCACTTGTGACATTTGCAAAGGGTACTCCTTCATTAGTGATTTCATTGCATCTTGTTTCGTGTGAGATGGACAAACCGCTTGACTCAAGGCATAATTCACAGTACCAGACTATTAAAGTTTTTTTCCTTTATTTTTTCCAGTGGGAGAATTTTGTTTTTGTCAGTTATATTCAATACAGAAAGTAAAAATGGATATGTATAGTTAGAAAATTACATTGTTTAATTTTTAAAAATTGTTCACTGCGAATTTTAAAAATATTTAATGAGTGTTCGATTTTATTCCCGCGTTTTAGAAAACTTTCCATGACATTTTAAAAGATGTTCACATATTTTAAAAAATGGTGGCAGCAAAGCAAACCAAGTTTTTGGGTGTTGATGTTCAGATTGCTTACCTCCTTAGTCTTATCTTGAATTGGTGGTATTGTGGGATAAAGCGGCCCGGACCAACTTCACTCGTTCACGTACGAGAGACCGGTTCCATCGACTGACATGCACTTGTTGCATAAAGATGGATGGCTGGTGTCTATCTCTCCCACTCTAGTTGAATCGGATCCGAAAGAGGCGGTCCTTGTAGAAGGTTAAAAGGCAACTTTATTATCACCCTTGTGGCGTTGTGTAGGTAAGAACGATTCTTACTAGTTGCCCATAACAGCCACATAAAACTTGCAACAACAAAGTAGAGGTCGTCTAACTTGTTTTTGCAGGGCATGTTGTGATGTGATATGGCCAAAGACATGATGAAATATATTTGATGTATGAGATGATCATGTTTTGTAATAGTTTACATCGACTTGCATGTCGATGAGTACGGCAACTGGCAGGAGCCATAGGGTTGTCTTTTCATTATTGTGTGACCTGCGTGTCAATCATTAAGCATTATGTAATGCCTTCCTTTATCGCTAAAGGGTAGCAATAGTAGTAGAAGCATGGTTGGCATGACAACCCCGATGGAAACACGATGATGGAGATCATGGTGTCATGTCGTTGACGATGGAGATCATGCTGGTGCTTTGAAGATGGAGATCAAAAGCGCAAGTTCATGGCCATATCAGGTCACATATGATTTGCATGTGATGTTAATCCTTTTATACATCTTATTTTGCTTAGGAAGACGATAGCATTATAAGGTGATCCCTCACTAAAATTTCAAGATAAAATTGTGTTCTCCCCAAATATGCACCGTTGCGGAAGTTCGTCGATTCGAAGCACCATGCGATGATCGGGTGTGATAGACTCTATGTTCGCATACAACGGGTGTAAGCCAGTTTTGCACATGCAGAACACTTGGGTGAAACTTGACGAGCCTAGCATGTACAAACATGGCCACGGAACATAGGAGACCAAAAGGTCAAACATGAGTCATATAGTAGATATGATCAACATGGAGATGTTCACCATTGAAACCACCTCATCTCACGTGATGATCAGACTTGGGTTGGTGGATTTGGATAATGTCACACTTAGAAAACCTGAGGGATGTTGATTTGAGTGGGAGTTCTTTAGTAATATGATTAACTGAACTCATTATCATGAACATAGTCTAAGTTGTCTTTACAAAATTATGTTGTAGATCAATAGCTCGCATTGTAGCTCCCCTATGTTTTGTATACATCCCTAGAGAAAATAGAATTGAAAGATGATGGTAGAAACAATGTGGACTGGTGATACGTCTCCAACGTATCTATAATTTTTCCTTGTTCCATGCTGTTATATTATCAATCTTGGATGTTTCACAATCATTTTATATCAATTTTATATCATTTTTTGGGTCTAACCTATTGACATAGTGCCAAAGTGCCAATTGTTGTTTTTGCTTGTTTTTTACTTCACAGAAAATCAGTACCAAACGGAGCCTAAACGCTGCGGGGATTTTTGGAGAATTTTTATGGACCAGAAGGAACAAGATGGGCCAAAGATCACCAGAAGAGGGGGCCCAGGGTGGCCACCCTCCACCAGAGCATGCCAGAGGCCCATGGCGCGGCCTGGTAGATGGTGGGCACCTCGGGACTCCCCCTAATCAACTATCGAGCCTATAAATCCCCAATTATTCATTAAACCCTAGGGGAGTCGACAAAACACAATTCTAGGCGCTGCAATTTCCAGAACCTTGAGATCCAATCTAACACCATCACGAAGGGGTTCATCTTCCTCATAGGTGCCTCTCCGATGATGCGTGAGTAGTCCACCATAGACCTACGGGTCCGTAGGTAGTAGCTATATGGCTTCTTCTCTCTCTATGATTCTCAATACAATGTTCTCTTGGAGATCTATTTGATGTAATGACTTTTGCGGTGTGTTTCTTGGGATCCGATGAATTTTGAGTTCATGATCAGTTTCTATCCATGAATATGATTTGAGTCTTCTTTGATCTGTTATTTGCATGATTACTTATAGCCTCGTATTTCCTTTTTGAATCTTTGGTTTAGTTAGGGCAACTAGATCGATTTTTCTTTCCATGGGAGAGGTGCTTTGTGATGGGTTCGATCTTGTGGTGTTCTTTCCCAGTGACAGAAGGGGCAACAAGACACGCATGTATTGTTGCCATTAAGGATAACAAGATGGGGTCTATTCCTACATGAATAGATCTTGTCTACATCATGTCACCGTTCATATTGCATTACTCCGTTTCTCCATGAACTTAATACACTAGATGCATGATGGATAGCGGTCGATGTGTGGATTAATAGAAGTAGATGCAGAATCGGTTAGGTCTAATCATCCCGGACGTGATGCCTATATAATGATCATTACCTGGATATCATCATGATTATTTGGTCTTTTATCAATTGCCCAACACTAATTTGTTCACCCACCATGCGCTATACTCATGAGAAAAGCCACTAGTGAAACCTACGAACCCCGGGTCTACTTTTCGAACATATTGCTTTTCGATCAACTATTTTACCTATTTGTTGTCAGATCTATTAATCCAAAAAACCAAAAATACCTTTCTGCACTTTTTGTTTACTTATTTTATTTTGTGTTCTTGCGAGATCAATTTGCCAAAACTATCATTACCTAATCTATCTTATTAACGTGGAGAGCTTGACAACCTCTCTTTTGCGTCGGGTTGCAAGTATTTGTTATTTGTGTGCAAGTGTTGTTTACGTGGGTGCGTGATCTTCCTCTACAGATTGATACCTTGGCTTCATAACAAAGGGAAACACTTACTGTCGCTGTGCTGCATCATCTCTTCCTCTTTGGGGAAATACCAACGAAGTCTCAAGCCACATCAAAGGAATTTCTGGCGCCGTTGCCGGGAAGGAAGCAATCTCATCTACCAGGTTGCTAATCACAAATCTCATCTCCTTGCAATTTACATTATTTGCCATTTTCCTCTCGTTTTCTTCTCCCCCACTTCACAAATTTGCCCCTTAATCCGCCCTCTCGTTTTCGTTTGCCTTTTTCTCGCTAGATCTCTTCTTTGCTTGACATCATGAGTGATTTTGGTATGGTAGAAACAGATGATGGCATGACTCCTAAAATTGGACGTTCTGGTAATGTGGATTCTAAAACTTTTGTTTTGGGGCAAGGGAACATTATAGGAAAAGAAACTATCCAAAATTTTCGATTGTGTTGGAAACTTGCCCCTTGATGATGCTCCTATACTTAAAAGGACTACAACTTATGCGAAAGCTATCTCAGCACTAGTTTTGAAACTTGAAAATAGGATTATCCACATACATCCTACCTTGCAAAGATTATTTTATGAGCTACCTGTTTTAAAATATCCTAAAGCCAAAAGGTTAGCTACCCTTGTTTTCATGAATGAATTTGATCACATAATACGAGAAGCTAGGGAATGTTTTTATCATTTTGGTAACAGCCATGAAATACCGGTAATAAATGAGATCATTTATGAAAGTGATTACATGTTAAGACATTTTCTTGGGAATAATCAATTTTTTTATGAAAACCTAAAAAAAGGAAGTACCCGTTTTTTATATGATCCAATACTCTTAATGATGTTAATCAACAATACTCTTGGATTGTAGCTGGTAATCAAACGGGATACATAGATGGACAATTTGATAGTGCTGAAACTTCTATGGATAATGTGTTTAAAGTTGTATTTACAAAGCCCCTTGATGAAAATACTTCTATGACGAAAAATAAGAAGGATGACAATACTTGAATCTATGCGTTATGCCTAGCTAGGGGCGTAAAACGGTAGCACTTGTTGGGAGGCAACCCAATGAATAAATTACTTTATCTTTTGATTTCTTTTTTGAGTGTTTTGCACAATTATGCTTCTGTTATGATTGTGTTTTTAAGTTTTATTTAGTATTTGTGCCAAGTAATGCCTTTAGGATGATCCATAAGATGAGTAGAAACAATGCTAAATCTGAATCTGAAACTTTGTTCTTAGTGCATGATTTTTTATTTTTTACTGGAACGTAATCTTAAGCTGAAAGTTAAACACAATATTTCTATACAAATTCTTTACGTTGCCTAAGTTTTCAGAATTTTTCGAGTTCCAGAAGTATGAGTAGAGTACAGATTACTACAGACTGTTCTGTTTGAGACAAATTATGTTTTCAATGCATTGTGTGCTTGTTTTGACAAACCTATGGTTTGTATCGGGGGGTATAAGCCATGCTAAAGTTAAAATACAGTAGGTATAATGCAATAATAAAATATGAATGGTTTTTCAACAGTACCTAAAGTGGGAATTTGCTTTATTATACTAACGGATCTCACGAGAATTTTGTCAAGTTTTGTGTGATTGAAGTTTTCAAGTTTTGGGTGAGATCACGATGGATGAAGGAATAAGGGGTTGGAAGAGCCAAAGCTTGTGGATGCTACAACACCCCAAGGTAATATGTAAAGAGTAACAAGCAAGTAAGCTTGGCGATGCCCCGAGTGGCATCCCCTCTTTCTTCTAACAACCATCGGTATACTACTTGGAACTATACTTTTATTCGTCAGATATCATGAGTTTTCCTTGGAGCGTCTTGTATCTTTGATGGTTTTGCTTTTTTCATTTTCATTAGTATCCTTGCTGTACACATCTATTTTAGAGAGCCAAAATATGCTATGGTTTCTTAGAATTGCTCTTTATGCTTCACTCAAAACTATTGAGCAAAGGAATTGCTCTAGTGCTTGACTTATATCTTTTTGAGCATGGCGTGCCTTTACCTATTTGAAGAAATGCTCTTATGCCTCACTTATATTAATTTGAGAGCTATTAATTTTGAAGAAATTCTCTCAAGCTTCACTTATATTATTTTGAGTGATGAAACTTGTATGCTCATGTTCTTCAGTTATATCCACGTGAGCTTGTCAAAAGTAATTGAAATATATGAAACTAGTCCCAAAGTGATAGATATTCAAGAGGGATATAATAGAAACTTTCATAAAGATCATTGGAAAAATTAAACTTTATTCTTTGTAATAGTTTTAGGACATGACAATAGTGATCTGTGAGTTATGTTGATGAGTAATTATGCTTAGTAACAATATTGGTGTTAAGGTTTGTGGTTCCCTATGCAAGCATGGAAGTCAATAGTTATGCTACGAAATTACATCCTACTTATGGTGCACTATTCAGTATTAGTTATGCTTAATGCTCGCATATGTGATTTTTTGTTTCTTGGTTGGATGCTTCCCAATCTATTTGCTAGCCTTCACTTGTACTAAGTAGAAATACTACTTGTGCATCCAAAACCCTTAAAACCGGTTTTGCCATATGTGTCCACTATACCTACCTATATACGGTATTTCCATGCCATTCCAAGCAAATGTGTATGTGCCATCTCTAAATTTGAAAATAAATTTTCCTTTTTGTGTGCTCGTACCGCTCATGAAACGGTAGGTGGTGACCGATATTTTTCCATTGCACGAGAGTATGGCGGTAATAGGGATGCCCATTCCCCAAAATGAAATTAAAAAGAAAAGAAATTTACTTTATGTTGTCAAATAATAAATTCCTAGGAAACTATTGGTATGGAAGGCAACCGTGGATTTGGCTAGCCATGGAAAGTGAAAGTATGGTGGAAAAAAGAACAAACTTTATTTTCTATCAGGAACCGCCTATGATGCATCTAGTGTGAAAATATATTGAAATCTCTCAGTCGTTTTCGTTGATAGGAAAGGCATGCCACTCAAAATATTTTTCTCTATCAATTTAAACACTTGAGCTCTGGCAGTCTGGCACCTCTACAAATCCCTACTTCCCTCTGCGAAGGGACTATCTATTTACTTTATGAAAAAATTTCTTTTTAATTTCAGTCTCCATCTTCTCTTATAAAGCACCAAGTAGGGGGCACTATGATCATACATGTGCATTAGGTATAGCTAATATTCGTGTGTGTATTATGAATGGATCAATGATTGAGCATGATGGGCTTGGGATAACTTGCTTTAGTGTTGACATTTTGAAACACGGTTGCTTGTTGATATGCTTGAGTATTAAAGTTTTCATTTCAAAACTAGACTATTGCTTTGAAGCATATGAAAATTCCAAATGTCCATGCTATAAAGAAAATATATGATAAACATGTTAGGTAGCATTGCACATCAAAAATTCCGTTTTTATCATTTACGTACTCGAGGACGAGTAGGAATTAAGCTTGGGATGCTGATACGTCTCCAACGTATCTATAATTTTTTGCTTGTCCCATGCTGTTATATTATCAATCTTGGATGATTTACAATCATTTATAGCAACTTTATATCATTTTTTGGGACTAACCTATTGACATAGTGCCAAAGTGCCAGTTGCGGTTTTTGCTTGTTTTTTTACTTCGCAAGAAGTCAGTACCAAACGGAGCCCAAACGCTGCAGGGATTTTTGGAGAACTTTTATGGACCAGAAGGAACAAGATGGACCGAAGATCACCAAAAAGGGGCCCCAGGGTGGCCACCCTCCACCAGGGCACGCCAGAGGCCCCTGGCTTGGCCTGGTAGAGGGTGGGCACCTCGGGACTCCCCCCAACCGACTAGCGAGCCTATAAATTCCCATATATTCAGCAAACCTTAGGGGAGTCGACAACACAATTCCAGCCGCCGCAAGTTCCAAAACCTCGAGATCCAATCTAACACCATCATGGAGGGGTCCATCTTCCTCATAGGTGCCTCTCCCATGATGTGTGAGTAGTCCACCATAGACCTACGGGTCCGTAGGAAATTTTTGAAATTGCATGCTACATTTCCCAACAGTGGCATCCGAGCTAGGTCTATGCGTAGATGATATGCACGACTAGAACACAGAGAGTTGTGGGTGATGATCATCATACTGCTTACCACCAATGTCTTATTTTGATTCGGCGATATTGTTGGATGAAGCGGCCCGGACCAACCTTACATGACCACGTTCATGAGACCGGTTCCACCGACAGACATGCAACTGGTTTTGCATAAAGGAGGCTGGCGGATGTTAGTTTCTCCAACTTTAGTTGAATCGAATTTGACCGCGGCCGGTCCTTGTGAATGTTAAAATAACAAACTTGATAAATCACCTTTGTGGTTTTTGTGCCATAGGTATGTACGCTTCGTGCTAGTAGCCCGTAACAGCCACGTAAAACATGCAACAAACAAAGTAGAGAACGTCTAACTTGTTTTTGCAGGGCATGTTGTGATGTGATATGGTCAAGACATTATGTGATGTAAAGATTATTGTATGAGATGATCATGTTTTATAAAAGTTATCAGCAACTGGCAGGAGCCATATGGTTGTCGCTTTATTGTATGAAATACAAGCGCTATGTAATTGCTATACTTTATCACTAAGTGGTAGCGATAGTCGTAGAAGCAATGGTTGGCGAGACGACCACGACGCTATGATGGAGATCAAGGTGTCAAGCTGGTGATGATGGAGATCATGACGATGCATCAATGATGGAGATCATGAGCACAAGATGATGATGGCCATGTCATGTCACATATTTTGATTGCATGTGATGTTTATCTTTTATGCATCTTATTTTGCTTAGTACGGCCACTACTTGGGAAAAGCCTATACACATAAATTTAGCAACAGCGCGGGTCAAAAAAGAGCGCTAGTGCTAGATAGCAGTAGCGATTGAGGAAAAACCGTGCTACAGATACACCCTTAGCAGCAGCGCGTGTAGTGCCAAAAGTGCTACTACTAATATTCCTGTTGGTAGAATGATAGGATACGCATAGCAGTAGCGGGCTTGGAAGAAGCGCGCTACCGCTAGGGTATAAGTAGTAGCGCGTTTCCTACGAAGAGCGCTACTACTAATGGAAATAAAATAAGATGAAAAACAAATAGAAAAGTAAATGAAAATGAAAGAAATAGAAAAAGGAGAAAGGAAAATAAAATAAAATGTAAAGCATAATAATTGAAAAAGAGAAAAAAATGGAGGAAGGCATAGCAGTAGCGTGTGTTTGTAAGAGGCGCTATAGCTAACATAGCTGCAGCGCGTGTCCTAGACCCCCGCTATAGAAACAGAAAAGAAAATAAAAAATGGAAGAAAATTACATAGCTATAACAGCAGCGCGTTTTGTAAAAACCGTTGTAGCTATCTTAGCTATAGCGCGTTTTGCGAAACGCGCTACCGCTAAATTTGACTTAACCAAAAAATGGTTTCCCCCCGGCCACCACTTCTCCCCCAAATCCCTCGACCCACCCCGCCACCGTCTCCCCGATTCGCCGTCGCCCCACTTCGCCGCTGTCTCCTGCCGACGTCGACGCCACCAGAGCCGTGCGCTGTCGACGCCACCAGAGCTGCCCCCAACGCCACGGAGCCGCGCGGCCTCATCAACGGCATCGGAGCCGCCGTCGATGCCACCGGATCCTCCCTCGCCACAACTACCTCCCTCGCCGTCAACGGAGACGCCCCTGCCTCCCTCGCCACCACCGGAGCCATCCTCTGTAAGCCCCCACCCCTCCTCTGTAAGCCCCATAGGTTAGCTAGTTTAATTAGCTTAATTATCTAGGTTAGGGCAAAAATTTAGTTAGGGCTTTGACAGAGAAGTAGTTAGGTTAACTAGTTTGATTAGGTTAATTATCTAGGTTAGTGCAAAACTTAGTTAGGGCTTTGACAGAGAACTAGTCAGGTTAACTAGTTTAATTAGGTTAATTATCTAGGTTAATTAGTGCAAAAATTTATTTAGGGCTTTGACAGAGAACTAGCTGCGTTAACTAGTTTAATTAGGTTAATTATGTAGGTAAACTAGATCAACTAACTAGGTTAAATAGGTAGGTTTATTAGGTTCGTTGGATTAACAAGCTAGGTTAAGTAGGTTGGCTAGGTTAGAGGAAAATGTTATTTTAGAGCATTAGGTCAGAAGGGTTAGAGAAATGGAGTTCCTTTGCAATTTAATTGGGTTATGTCCTAGGCAGAGAAGGGTTAGAGATAATAATGTGTGTTTGTGTGAGAGAGAGGAATAGCTAGATCAACATAATTTGGGTTTTGTCCTAGGCAGAGAAGTGTTTAGTGAAGGAAAAGAATTTAGGCAAATTTTATTTTAAAGATGATCCCTTCCTAGACTTTTATTGTTGATTATATCTTTTCATTGAAGTGGTCATGTTATATCTTTTCATTGAAGTGGTTCGATTGTGCCCAAGTGGCTTTGTTGTTTCCAGGGAATGATGCTGAGTGGCCTATGTTTTGCCAGAATGTTGATTCATTTCTGTTCCGGCAAATTTCAGGTTCTCGATTTGTCCACTTTTTAGCAATGGTCATGCCGAAATTTTCCGTGAATTTCGGCATGACTTGTGCTACAAACTAGGACATATCGAGTGCCCGGGATTTGCCGCACCAGGAAGGAGTCAACATTCCTGCAAAACAATAGGCCTTTTTTATGTCATTATTCATTTTATTAGGTCTAGAATTAATTGACTAGATTTAATCATAGGAAACATGGCTAGCAATGATGAAGGACAGGGTTCTGGTGATTGCGTCGATGCCTACCAGGCGGCAGACGAATTTTTTAGCCTTATCGACGATCAACCGATGTTGTTGCTGGGCCCACCGATGGCATCGGGGAATGAGACCGACACGTAGACCGGTGCTGAGACTGAGACCGGCACTGAGACTCAGACCGGCATCGGGACCGGCGCTGAGACTGAGACCGGTGCTGCCTCGGGGAGCGGAGCCGGTGTATAACCGAAACCAAAGAGGCAACGGCTTCCTAACAAAATCAGGACTACTAGGCTGGTGGTCACGGAGGTGAAAGACGGCATTTTTGAGCCAAAGGCGCCCGAGGAAGCTCGCTCGTGCTACGTCAATCAAATAGGCTGCATCGTACGGACAACCGCCACCATCAAGATGAGAAACTATAGAAGATAGAAAATATGAGGAGCTCCCTCCTAAAGAAGTTTCACCAGATAATCTTGTTCCCGGGCCGGAATGAGAAGGATTATGAAGATCCAGACGAGGACCCGGCAATGAAGAAGATAAACAAACATGCCAGGACCAAGTTTAGCGATGCGTTGGCCGCCTGGAAAACTCGAGTGAAAGCAAGGATCATCGACAAGAAGGAACCCTACTCCGAGATTGTAAAGGATAATCTGACAATCATGGAAGACCAGTTTCAAATATTCAAGGAGGCTTGCGAGGCCGAAGCTGCCAAAAACAAGTCTAAGTACATGAAGGGGCTTCAAGAGAGGAACATTGGGAGCCACCACCTCGGAAGCCGTGGTTACTGCGGAAAGAGGTCCAAATGGGCCAAGGAGGACGCGGAAGCCGCGAGTCTGGGCATCCCAGACCCCTTGGCGGATTTCACCGTCCCGCAGGAGCGTGACGTCCTGAGGGCCCGGCACCGTTAGGACCCAGTGAAGAAGGTTTACGAGACAACACCGGTCATTACGGAGTTCATCAGACTGCTGGTAATTTTAGTTTCTGATCAATTCGACTGCACACATTAGTCATATTTGTAAACTTTCCTTGTGCCTTTTGCAAAGAGAGCAGCACCGGATTGTGGCCGAAAGCGACTCGCCGTCTGAGGCATTGGCGAGGCCCAAGTGGGACACTCCATTCAACCGGGCGTTGAACATATTGAAACAACAACCGGTGGATACTCGACCGTCGTATGGACGCGTGCACGGTGTCGGAGACGGCGCCACGTGGAAGAAGTACTACCGTGAGACCACGGAAGAGAGAAAGGAAAGACGGAGGTTAACCGAAGAAAACATCGACAAGAAGGTTGAGATTGCCGTTGAGAAGAAATCATCTCAGACAGTCGCAACAGCAGTAGCTGCCGCAAAATAGGTGGTTGCAGATTTGTCTAGTTCCTTGGTGACGGGCGTTATCACTTGGACAAGGCAAAATCCAGAAAAAAATGCAGAGGACTTTCCCCTTGCTGACTTCTTGGGAGCACCTGCTCCCGCACCGGCTCCCGCACCCGCACCCGCACCGGCTCCCGCACCGGACGTGCTCGGCGGTGCTTCGTCTTTGGCTGAGCTCGACGCCCTCACGGTATCGGTCACACCGGCCCCCTTCAATATAAATGTATAATCTCCCGTTTTCGTTGCCTTTCGGATGTCTCACGTCGCAGACTTTTCTTTGCAGGCCGATGAAACCCCATGCACCATATTGTACACCATCGGCGACCAGAAGGTGGACGTGGGCAAGGCGACGATAATGAAGCCGAAGGAACCATTGTTCCACAGCCGACCGATCCCCCCGAACGTCTTCAAGGTTTCCGTGGCCAGTGTCGAACCGGGCCACGAGAATTTGCCTCCTCCAACACTACTGGTGGATGACGAGGAGACACCAGGGCGGCTTGGTGATTGTTGCAATGGGTGGGTCCTGTTGTGGCCAAAGAGTCTGCTTCGTCTGGAGGCGGTCAGGAGCAAACCCACGAGCATGCAGCCTCAACAAAGTATGAACATCAACACCCCACCTACCCAATTAGCGTCGGGTGTCGGGTTGGGTGATAGCGGACGGGGTAAGGAGGAGGCTCCATTAGTTGCTAATGATGTCGCCATGGATGAGGATGAGGACAACGGTGGCGCTGAATAGTATGTCTATACTGGCACCTCCTCAGGGTTTGAGCGTCATGAGTCGGTGCCTGAATTGTCGTCTCAACGTATTATGGACGAGCTTCCGGTAGTAAAGAAGTCTAGGAAGAGAGCGAGGGAAGGCAAAAAAGATGATTCTATGATCCAGCCACCTCAGCAGCCTTGGCTTCAGGACCGTATAGATATCCCCGATGCGGATAAATGGCATATCCCCGGTCAACCAATCCTACCTGCAACAGCGCTACAGGCCAGATTCGGCGATCTAAGGAGACTTCATGACGATGTGCTGCGGGTAGAGAAAGGCCTCATCGCCTCGACAGATCCAGGATACCCACTCTACGTGGTTAACGTTCCGCGGCAAAGGTCGTACGTCGACAGCTTCCCCGCGGATAAGTTCTTCCTCCGATTCGATTACATATTCGACATGTTTCACGTGAAGAAGCTGGATTTTATGTTTGTCCGCCTTTATGCCTTGCACATGAACTACATCATCGGGGTTGAGCAGATATCTCATATCTGTGTCGCTGACCTATACTACATGCACGAGGGCTTCTTGGGAGTCTGCGCAGAGCATCGTGTATACGTGAGGGAATACATCGTCAATTTCATGCTCGCCAATAAGGACAAGGGGGCGATTCTCGTGCCTTATCATCCCGTGTAAGTCATCCACGCTGCTATCCTTCCTTCAATTTCAATCATTCATTTGCACGGTGGAGGCTAAGTAATTTGAGGTGTACTTATTTTGCGCAGCGGCGGGCGTGCCGTCCTCATCATCCTATACCCCCAATTATCCCACGCTCTTTACTTGGACTCGTCGAAGAACATTCACAAAAAGGATTACACCCACATCAAGGATGTTCTCGACAATGCTATGTTTTACTACCAAGCAAGGGGTGGAGAGGTCAGGGACAAGAAGAGAAGGGGCGGCAGGGTTGCCTTCGCCCAGCTGCATCCAGCAACCGAGCGATTCTCTTAATGATGGATTCTATGTCCTACACCACATGCTGGAGTACAGACGGGATCACCAGAACCTTCGCATGTCACCTAGATCCGGTGATGCCCATATTCTGCAATGGGCAAAGGACGTAGGAGATATCGAGGATCATCGACTTCGAGCTGAGTTCTATCACATCCAGCGCGAACTTGCCCAAATCATCATGAAGGAGGTCGTCGGAAAAACAGGGATGTTCTACGAAGAAGGAAAAATGTCGCGGGAAGACGTCCGAACATGGGTAGCCTCTCAGCGTCTCGACATGAAGCCTTTCACTAAGCTCGGGGACTATCTCCCTGACCTCGATGGATGGCACGGCATGTTGGAGTAATTGTCGATATATGACAATGTGTCTATTTAGTCCATACTTTCTGTATGACAAAACTTTGAGTTACGCGCAGTGAAACTTTATTTGTGATGTAATTAAACCGTCCTCCTCCTCGACTAGCGAAGATCACTCTAGTTAGGGCATTTTTGGTACGATGAAATTTGTTATTTATGCTTATGATATGTTGTTTCTATTTTTGTCAAGTCTGTCTCTTTCTGTTGCTCAACTATATATGTTGCATATCATCGACTCATGTGACGATGCAGGTGCATAGATCATCGATGGCGAAGAAGTGCTACACAAGGAGTATATATACGACGAGTGGCCGGAGTGTCAGGCCCAGGTGTTACCGGTTTCCGGTTTCCGAGCGACAGGCAGTAGTTAGTTTAGGTTCACGCTAATGCAAGCGAGGGATACGAACTCATGTACTCAAAGTGATAGCTCTTCTCGCGTATACCATTGTTTAGATGGATGACGATGTATTTGCAAGTAATAGAGGACTTGTACCGCTATTTTCGAGATGATGATGAGAGACCACTTTGTGTTGGATGATGATTATGATGAGACTATTTGTATGTATATGCTATGATTACATTTGTGGTCTCGCAGGCATTTGTATGTGTATCATGATGACATTTCTATGTGCTAAAGATTCTTCTATAAAGCCTGTTCAAATACAAAACAAATATGCCCAAAAAAACAAAAAACCTGTTAAATTAGCAGTAGTGAGTGTATAAAAGTTAGCAGCAGCGCCGCGATAGCAGTAGCGCGTCGTTGCAAAGCGCGCTAGAGCTACTAGCAGTAGCAAGCTTCCAATAACCGCGCTGCTGTTGCACTTGTGTAGCAGTAGCGCCGGTGACCACGCGCTACTGCTATGTGTTAGCTGTAGCGCCTTATTAGTAGCACCCCTCCCCGCGCTACTGATACACCTAAAACCCGTGCTGCTGCTAGCCTTTTCCCTAGTAGTGGGCAGTAGCATTATAAGATGATCCCTTACTAAATTTCACGGTATAAGTGTTCTCCCCGAGTATGCACTGTTGTGAAAGTTCTTCGTGCTGAGACACCATGTGATGATCGGGTGTGATATCCTCTACATTCAAATACAATAGGTGCAAGCCAGATTTGCTCACGCGGAATACTTGGGTCACTGATATGGCCTCGGAACACTGGAGACTGAAAGGTCGAACGTGAATCAGATATTAGATATGATCAACATAGTGATGTTCACCATTGAAGATTAGTCCATCCCACGTGATGATCCGACATGGTTTAGTTGATTTGGATCACATATCATTTAGATAATTAGATGGATGTCTATCTAAGAGGGAGTTCTTAAGTAATATGATTAATTGAACTTTAATTTATCATGAACTTAGTCCTGATAGTATTTGCAAATTATGTTGTAGATCAATAGCTCGCATTGTAGCTCCCCTATGTTTTTGGTGTGTTCCTTGAGAAAACTAAGTTGAAAGATGATAGTAGCAATGATGCGGACTGGGTCAGTGATCTGAGGTTTATCCTCATTGCTGCACAGAAGAATTATGTCCTTAATGCACCACTAGGTGATAAAACTATTGAGGAGCATATGTAGACGTTATGAATGTTTGGCCAGCTCAATATGATGACTACTTGATAGTTTAGTGCACCATGATTTACGGCTTAGAATCGGGACTTCAAAGATGTTTCGAACGTCATGGACCATATGAGATGTTCCAGGAGTTGAAGTTAATATTTCAAGAAAATGCTCGAGTTGAGAGATATGAAGTCTCCAACAAGTTCTATAGCTAAAAGATGGAGGAGAATAGCTCAGAAGTGAGCATGTGCTAAGATTGTCTGGGTACTACAATCGCTTGAATCAAGTGGGAGTTAATCTTCCAGATAAGATAGTGATTGACAGAGCTCTCTAGTCACCATAACCAAGTTACTAGAACTTCGTGATGAACAATAATATGCAAAGGATAACGAAAGCGATTCTCGAGCTCTTCGTGATGCTGAAATCGACGAAGGTGGAAATCAAGAAAAAGCATGAAGTGTTGATGAGTAAACAAGACCACTAGTTTCAAGAAAACGGCAAAGGGAAAGAAAGGGAACATCAAGAAGAATGGAAAGCAAGTTGTCACTCCCATGAAGAAGCCCAAAGTTGGACCTAAGCCTGAAACTGGGTGCTTCTACTGCAAAGGAAATAGTCACTCGAAGTGGAACTACCCCAAATATTTGGCGGTTAAGAAGGGTGCACTACTAGGGAAAACCTTATACACAGAATCTTACCAGTAGTGCATGTTAAAATGAGGCGCTACTGCTAATTAGCAGTAGCGCGTCTACCAAAACCGCGCTACTGTTACCCCTTAGCAGTAGCGCGGCAGTAACTGAAAGCGCTACTACTATAATTGCCACACCGTTCCCGACGTGCTAGGTATAGTAGTAGCGCCCTTCTAGAAACGGCGCTACTACTACCGATTTTAGCAGCAGCGCGTTTTCCCCTCGCACGCTATTGTTATATCTATTCTCTCCTAACCCCCCGCGCGGCCCTGATTCCGTCCTCTTCCTCCCCCAATTCACCACTCTCTCTTCTCCCCCCTTGTCGCCTCCGCCTCGCCGCCGTCTCCCCCGACCCCGCCTCGCGGCCGTCTCCCCCGACCCCGCCTCGCCGCCGTCTCCCCCAGCCCCGCCTTGCCGCCGTCTCCCTCGATCCGCCTCGCCGCCGTCTCCCCCGACCCCGCCTCACCGCCGTCTTCCCCGACCCCGCCTCGCCGCCGTCTCCCCCGACCCCATCTCTCTCCCCGCCCTCTGTAAGCACTCTCCCCTTCCGATCCCTCTTGTTAATTTGCTTAGTATAACCCTAGCTATTTAGTGCTAGTTAGTATGAACCCTAGGCTATTTTTAGTGTTAGTTAGTTAATTTAGTGTTAGTTAGTTAGTTAGTATGAACCCTTAGCAGTAGTTCCTAGGTACTAATTAGTTAGTAAGAACTAGGTACTAATTAGCTAGGTACTAGTTTATTTTTATTTATAGTAAGTTTATTTTCAGTAAGAACTAATTGAATTAATAGAACATGTTAGTAAGAACTTGTTGCTATTTTTTTAGTTAAAGCAATTTTTCCCGCATCGACGTGGACGATGCCTATCCCGCATCCTCGTCGTCGAGTCGGTGGAGGACGACACCTACTTGACCAGATGGGCCATGTCCGGGACTGGGCTCCGCCAGGGTGGTACTGGGAGGCGCTACCTACCGGGGGCGCAGGTTGGTGAGGAGCCAGCCTGTCGTTGACCCGAACCTTCTTTGGTGGCGGTCGCGTGGGCCAGTGACGGTCCAGAGGCTCGAGGACCCCTCAGAGGTGGTGCGTCACCGTGTTAGTGAGGAGGACGCGCACGTCCGTCGCTACTTGTTTGCGTTGGAGCACAGGTTCTCCAATACCTGGCAGGTTCTCCAGGGATCTCACTGGAGCTATGATCCCGTGATGGTTCCTTCTCTGTGGGTGTCCACCGCCCGCGCCGATACCCGTCGTGTGCTAGGGTTTTAGTTGTATTAGTGATGTTATATGTATGACACTATTCGGGATGTATTAGTGATAATATTCGACGATGTACGAACACGCATGAGATGATTTACTTTTGCTTATTCAATGCATGCTAATTTGAGTCCTATAAGATATTTTGAAATGTATATCTTTTGTTGCTCAAATATGATATGTGCTTGCCCAAGTGGCCGGTCATGTTTGCAGGTTACACCTCTGAGTGGCCTATGTTTTGCCGGAGTGTTGATTCATTTCTGTTCCGGCAAATTTCAGGCGCTCGATATGTCCTATTTTAGCAAAGGTCATGCCAGATTTTTCCGTGAATTTTGGCATGACTTGTGCCAGAATATGTAGGAAATATCGAGTGCCCCGGATTTGTGTGTTGAGTATCCTGGTACTTGTCTTCGATCAATTTTCAATTAATGTTTTAACGATGAACATAGGAAATGTCTGACGACGAAAAGGATTTCGGTATTTGCAAATACTGCGAAGACGAGTGCGACCTGTGCGACGGAATCTTCCTAGATGATGATAGGCGCTTCAGCATCAAGCTTGACGAGAACTTTGAAGTGGATACAGTAAGTCACAACGACAAGTCTTTTTTCGTAATTAAGCATGACATATGCTTCATTTGCTTCAACTTATAATTTGTTTTTACTATTCTACTAGCGTATCCCCTGCCATGCAAGAGTTTTTGTATTGGATAAGATAGGCTGCAGTCGTATTATGGAGGTAAAGAAATTTTACTTGAAGAGCGAGCATGGTTATATTTTCCACACAAAATTATACAATTCAGACAACTACACCTATTTTGGATGCAAAACATGGCGAGCACTATGCAAGACTTATGCATTTGAGCCTGATATGGTTATCACCTTTGATATTCGTCCGGAAGATGATATTGAAGGTAATACCGACATCTGGGTCGATGTGCAGACGCCTCCAGTTATACCAAAATGTGAGTTTCTCAACCATATTTATGTCTTTGATATTTTTTATTCATAAATAGTTGACAATTAATTTCTATTGATAGCTTATTTCGGTGCAAGCAAACATGTCCAGCACTTGGTAGACAGGACTGTATACTGTGCCGGGGCTGAACTCAACTGCGAGGAGCTCAGTCATTATGTTTCATGGCTTGCGGATCTTGATACTGTCAAGACAAATTTTCTTCCTGGATTTTAGAAATGTTAGTACTAAAAACGTGCGACCAATAGTGTTTGTACTGAACTACGGTCACATCTATTTAGGAAGAATGGTAAGATTTTTAATATTTGTCCTCAGTGCATCTTTTCCATACATTATTTTTGAAGCTAAACTTCATTGCTAAGTATGTTACCATACGATGTTCTTCAGATGAATGTTGTGCCTTATGGGATCGAGACTAAAGGTACCATGAGTATTATTAGCTTACGACCAAGATATCCTACAGATTACTGTAGTGCATTCAAGATTAGCGACGGATGCTTAATAGTGCAAGACTGGACCAAATATGTGATGGGGGAGCGCAGAGAAGTACTAGGGGGCAGCAAACAGAAGCGCATCCCACGATTAGGAGACAGGTTCATCTGCATGCTCCAACTTGATCAAGAAGGAGAGCTACACATGTTTTATGTTATTTTACCTAAGAGAGAGCAGCAGGAGTGATTAGCTAGCTAGAAATGAGTTTGAGGATGATGATGTGCTACACATTTACTATGATGATAAAATAGCTAGTGTTGGTGGTAATGACTATGATGATTATTATTAGCTAGTGTTAGTGGTGATTAAATAAATAATGTTGGTGGTAATTACTATGATGATGATTAAATAGCTTGTGCTGGCGGGTTAGATTCAAGTGGAGGCAACATGTGGTGCACATCGAAAGTACTACTAGTCCAAACTAGATCAAGTTTGGATTAGTAGTATACTTTTGACATGCACCACATATTGCCTCCACTTAAACCTAATCCACCTTCATTTGACACACTGGACATAATGATGTAAACCTCATAACTGGTATTGTACCAATATTTGTACGATGGAGAGAAAACCGCATAAATACACTAAAAATAAAAAAAAATAAAAAATGAATACTAGTAGCGATGGACAGAAAACGCGCTGCCACTAGTTTCATTAGCAGTAGCATGGGCATGAACAAAGGCTACAACTATTTGTCCTAGCAGTAGCGTGCGCCGGCACGCGTTACTGCTAAGCAATAGCTGTAGCAACTTATTAGTAGCGCGCCTACCCGCGCTACTAGTGAGCACAAAACCAGCGCTACTGCTAGGGTTTTCCCTAGTAGTGATGGCAAACTGAACACAGGTACATTTGATATACATGTTATTGATGTGTACCTTACCAGTGCTCGATGTAGCCCCTGGTATTTGATACCTGTTCGGTTGTTAAGATGAGTAACTCGAAACAGGATTTGCACAATAAATAGAGACTAGTTGAGGGTGAAGTTACGATGTGTGTTGGATGTGGTTCCAAGATTGATATGATCATCATCGCACACTCCCTAAACTTTCGGGATTAGTGTTGAACCTAAATAAATGTTATTTGGTGTTTGCGTTGAGCATGAATATGATTGATCATGTTTATTGCAATACATTATTCATTTAAGACACAGAATAATTGTTATTCTATTTACATGAATAAAACCTTCTATGGTCATACACCCAATGTTAATGGTTTACTGAATCTCGATCGTAGTGATACACATATTCACAATATTGACGCCAAAAGATGCAAATTTGATAATGATAGTGCAACATACTTGTGGCACTGCCATTTGGGTCATGTTGGTGTAAAGCACATGAAGAAACTCCATAAAGATGGAATTTTGGAATCACTTGATTATGAATCATTTGATACCTGCGAACCTTGCCATATGGGAAAGATGACTAAAACTCCGTTCTCCGGAACAATGGAGCGAGCTAGTGACTTATTGGAAATAATACATACCGATGTATGCGGTCCAATGAGTGTTGATGCTCGTGGCGGGTATCGTTATTTTCTGACCTTCACAGATGATTTCAGCAGATATGGGTATATCTACTTAATGAAACACAAGTCTCAAATGTTTGAAAAGTTCAAAGAATTTTAGAGTGAAGTGAAGAAGCATCGTAACAAGAAAATAAAGTTTCTATGATCTGATCGTGGAGGAGAATATTTGAGTTACGAGTTTGGCCTTCATTTAAAACAATGTGGTATAGTTTCGCAACTCATGCCACCTGGAACACCAAAGCGTAATGGTGTGTCGGAATGTTGGAACCGCACTTTATTGGATACGGTGCGATCTATGATGTCTCTTACGGATTTATCACTATCGTTTTCGGGTTATGCATTAGAGAAAGCTGCATTCACTTTAAACAGGGCACCGTCAAAGTCCGTTGAGACGACACCATATGAACTGTGGTTTGGTGACAAACCTAAGCTATCGTTTCTTAAAGTTTGTGGATGCGATGCTTATGTAAAAAGGCTTCAGCCCGATAAGCTCGAACCCAAATCGGAGAAGTGTTTCTTCATAGGATATCCTAAGGAAACAATTAGGTACACCTTCTACCACAAGTCCGAAGGAAAGATTTTTGTTGCTAAGAATGGAACCTTTCTAGAGAAGGAGTTTCTCTCGAAAGAATTGAGTGGGAGGAAAGTAGAACTTGATGAGGTAATTGTACCAGCTCTCAATTTGGAAAGTAGCTCGTCCGAGCAATCCGTTCCCGTGATGCCTACACCAACTGGAGAGGAAGCTAATGATAATGATCATGAAACTTCATATCAAGTTGCTACAGAACCTCGTAGGTCAACCAAAGCATGATCCACACCAGAGTAGTACAGTAATACTATTCTGGAAGTTATGTTACTTGAACATGACGAACCTACGAATTATGAAGAAGCTATGATGAGCCCAGATTTCGACAGATGGCTTGAGGCCATGAAATCTGAGATATGATCCTTGTATGAGAACAAAATGTGGACTTTGGTGGACTTGCCCGATGATCGGCAAGCCATTGAGAATAAATGGATCTTCAAGAGGAATACGGACGCTGATGGTAAGTGTTACTATCTATAAAGCTCGACTAGTCGCAAAAAGGTTTTCGACAAGTTCAAGGTGTTGACTACAATGAGATTTTCTCAACCGTAGTGATGCTTAAGTCCGTCTGAATCATGATAGCAATTGCCATATTTTATGAAATCTGGCAAATGGATGTCAAAAACAGCATTCCTTAATGGATTTATTAAAGAAGTGTTATATATGATGCAACCAGAAGGTTTTGTCAATCCTAAAGGTGCTAACAAAGTGTGCGAGCTCTAGTGTGATCCATCTGTGGACCGGTGCAAGCATCTCGGAGTTGGAATATACGCTTTGATGAGTTGATGAAAGCATATAGTTTTATACAGATTTCCAGAGAAACCTGTATTTACAAGAAAGTGAGTGGAAGCACTTCAACATTTCTGATAAGTATATGTGAATGACATATTGTTGATCGGAAATGAGGTAGAATTTGCTGAAAAGCATAAAGGAGTGTTTGAAAGGATTTTTTTTCAAAGAAAGACCTCGGTGAAGCTGCCTACATATTGGGCATCAAGATCTATAGAGATAGATCAAGACTCTTGGTAAGAATTTTTCAATGAGTACATACCTTGACGAGATTTTGAAAGAGTGAAAAATGGATCAGTGAAAAAGGAGTTCTTGCCTGAATTACAAGGTGTAAAAATTGAGTCAGACTCAAATCCCGACCACGGCAGAAGATCGAGAGAGAATGAAAGTCATTCTCTATGCCTCAGTCATAGGTTCTATAAAGTATGCCATGTTGTGTACCAGACCTGTTGTGTGCCTTGCCAATGAGTTTGGCAAGGGGTACAATAGTGATCCAGGAGTAGATCACTAGAAAGCAGTCAAAATTATCCTTAGAGGACTAAAAAATATTTCTCGGTTATGGAGGTGATAAAGAGTTCGTCGTAAATAGTTACGTCGATGCAAGCTTTTACACCGATCTAGATGACTCTAAGTCTCAATCTGGATACATATTGAAAATGGGAGCAATTAGCTAGAGTAGCTCCATGCAGAGCATTGTAGACATAGAAAATTTGCAAAACACATACGACTCTAACTGTAGCAGACCCGTTGACTAAACTTCTCTCACGAGCAAAACATGATCACACCTTAGTACTCTTTGGGTGCTAATCACATAGCAATGTGAACTAGATTATTGACTCTAGTAAACCCTATGGGTGTTAGTCACATGGTGATGTGACCTATGGGTGTTAGTCACATACAGATGTGAACTATTGGTTTTAAATCACATGGCGATGTGAACTAGATTATTGACTCTAGTGCAAGTGAGAGACTAAAGGAAATATGCCCTAGAGGCAATAGTAAAGTTGTTATTTATATTTCCTTATATCATGCTAAATATTTATTATTCATGCCAGAATTATATTAAGCGGAAAATTGATACATGTGTAAATACATAGGCAAAACACCGTGTCCCTAGTATTCCTCTACTTGACTAGCTTGTTGATCAAAGATGGTTAAGTTTCCTAGCCATGGACATGTGTTGTCATTTGATGAACGAGATCACATCATTATGAGAATGATGTGATGGACAAGACCCATCTGTTAGCTTAGCATTATGATCGTTCAGTTTTATTGCTACTGCTTTCTTCGTGTCAAATATATATTCCTCCGACTATGAGATTATGAAACTCTCGGACACCGGAGGAATAGCTTGTGTGCTATCAAACGTCACAACGTAACAGTGTGATTATAAAGATGCTCTACAGGTAGCTCCAAAGGTGTTTGTTGGGTTGGCATAGATCGAGATTAGGATTTGTCACTCCGAGTATTGGAGAGGTATCTCTGGGCCCTCTCGGTAATGCACATCATATGAAGCCTTGCAAGCAATTTGACTAATGAGTTAGTTGCGGGATGATGCACTACTGATTGAGTAAAGAGACTTGCCGGTAACGAGATTGAACTAGACACTACTAGGAAAACGGCTATAGATGAAATGGACACTAATGGCGCACCACATGTGTGGTGCGCCAATGCTATATAGCAGTGGCGCACCATATATAGGTACGCCATTAAAATCCAAATACTAATGGCACACCACATACACAGTGCACCATTACTAACAATTTTTTTTCAAAACTAGTAATGGCGCACCAGGGGATAGTACGCCATTACTAGTTTAACTAGTAATGGCGCACCACACTCTCGGTGCGCCACTACTAACATTTTTTTTACTTTTTTTTCAATGTTAGTAATGGCGCACCGTGGGTGTAGTGCGCCATTACTAGTTTTTAACTAGTAATGGCGCACCACACCCACGGTGCGCCATTACTAACTTTGACCAAAAATTCCACCGAATGCACCCGCTCCCCTAGTGGACCGCCTTTTTAGTTTTAAAAAAAATAAAAGAAAATGATGGAAATGTCAAAAAAATAAAAGAAAATAAGTTTCCCATGTGATATGTGGTCTAGTTGTTGGGAAAATTTACAAATATGAATTTCGACTTTATTTGCAAAATCTCTCTGGAATTTGTAAAATGGGCATAACTTTTGCATACGAACTCGGATTAAAACTTTTTTATATGAAAAATCATCTACTCGAAAAGTTACATCCTAATTTAACTGGGGGGAACCCCCATTAAACATTTTCAAAATCCTCAAAAACCTAACAGAAAAAAGTTATGGGGCTTTCAAGATCTAGAGGCAAAACAATTCAAACTTACTAGTGGCGCACCGTTTGCTAGGTGCGCCACTAGTAACAGAAAAAAAATTAGTTTTGAATTTTTTGGGGAATTTTTTTCAAAATATGATACGTAATATGAACGGAAGTCTGAAATATTTTTTCAAAATTTCATCACACTCATGAACATGAACAAAGTCCTAGACATCAACAAGGTTTAATAGGATTGATATGCTACATATATCAACAAGTGTGTGTTAAGTGAGTTGGTGCTGTGGTTGGATAGAACTTTGAAGTTAAGCATGCTTGTGCTGGAGTAGTGTGAGGATGGGTGACCTTTCGGGAAGTTTGACCACGGAGTGCGATTTGACTGGAGATTAAGCCATAGTGACTCGAGATTAAGAGAAAAAACGAAAAAAAAATTGAAAAAATTTTGAAAAAAAAATTCTGAATTTTTTTTGAAATGAAATTGTTAGTAATGGCGCATCATCTACAAGTGTGCCATTAGTAAGCCAGAGCACATGGGTAAATATGGCCCCCTGGGAGGCATACTAATAGCGCACCGTGTGATATACTAATGGCGCACTACCTGGTGCGCCATTAGTATACCAGATACTAATGGCGCACCAGTAGTGCGCCATTAGTAAAAAAATCTAATGGCGTGCCCGAGATTAAGCCATAGTGACCCGAGATTAAGAAAAAAACGAAAAAAAATTGAAAAATTTTTGAAAAAGAAAATTCTGAATTTTTTTTGAAAAGAAATTGTTAGTAATGGCGCATCATCTACAAGTGCGCCAGTAGTAAGCCAGAGCACATGGGTAAATATGGCCCCTGGGAGGCATACTAATGTCGCACCGTGTGATATACTAATGGCGCACTGCCTTGTGCGCCATTAGTATACCAGATACTAATGGTGCACCAGTAGTGCGCCATTAGTAAAAAATTCTAATGACGTGATGCTAGTGGCGCACTTGTAGTGCGCCATTAGTAGCCAAAACAGGTGCGTCACTAGCAGGCCTTTTCCTAGTAGTGAGGTATGCAGATACCGACGATCGAATCTCGGGCAAGTAACATACTGATGACAAAGGAAATAACTATGTTGACATTGTGGTTCGACCGATAAAGATCTTTATAGAATATGTGGGAACCAATATGAGCATTCAGGTTCCGCTATTGGTTATTGACCGAAGAGGTGTTTCAATTGTCTACCAAAATAAGCATTGAAGTCTTCTTGTTTAACAATAAAATTATCAAACTCATCCAAGCTTGACTAGCAAACTTAGTAGATGGGATTTCACACTTATCAAATATATAGAGAGAATTTACCTTTACTACCTGTGTCGGGTTATCAAGACCATGTATCTCTTCAATAGGCGGTAAATTCTTAACATCTTCAGCTTTAATACCCTTTTCTTTTATAGATTTCTTTGCCTCTTGCATATCTTCAGGTCTAAGAAATAGAATACCCATTTTTTCGGAGTTGGCTTAGGAGTTGATTCGGGAAGTGTCCAATCATTATCATTACTCAATATATTATTTAATAGCAATTCAGCTTGCTCAACAGTTCTTTCCCTAAAAACACAACCAACACAACTATATTCAGGTGTTCTCTAGAAGCATCGGTTAGTCCATTATAAAAGATATCATGCATTTCATTTTTCTTGAGAGGATGATCAGACAAAGCATTAAGTAATTGAAGAAGCCTCCCCCAAACTTGTGGGAGACTCTCTTCTTCAATTTGCACAAAAACTAAATATTTCCCGCAAGGCAGCTTATTTCTTATGAGCAGGAAAATATTTTGCAGACAAGTAATAGATCATATCCTCGGGACTACGCACACAACTAGGAGCAAGAGAATTAAACCATATCTTAGCATCACCCTTTAACGAGAAAGGAAACAATTTAAGAATATAGTAATAGCGAATTTTTCCTCATGAGTAAATAGGGTGGCTGTATCATTCAATTTAGTAAGATGTGCCACAACAGTTTCAGATTCATAGCCATAGAAAGGATCAGATCAAGCAAATTAATTAACTCAGAATCAATAGAGAATTCATAATTCTTATCTATAATACCTAAATAGTTGATCCCCACTATCTTATTTCTCTTGACATGCAAGCTATCCACATCACCAATCAACATGCAGCCACTCACCTCACTCCACCTCATTAGTCTAGCCACATCATCTTATTTTTGTGATGATTTAATTTATCTTCTGTCCGCTTCACGTTTTTTGTTAATAAAATTAGAGGCAACCTCGGTGAGTCACGTTCCCGAGCCGCATACTACTGCGTTGTCTCGCATGCCCATATGACTCGCGATCTTGCGACGGCTCATATGTTCTGGAACTAACGCAAGCATCCGAAGAGACATGACTGATCGCCTCTCCAAATCATGGCAAGTGCCTCAACATTGCATCCTCATCCCCTTTCAAATCTTGCTCGACGCAGAAGGGATAGGAGGAGGATGGAGGAGGATATAGAAGGAGTGGCCGCAGGCAGGGGATGGGAGGATCGCATCTCCCCAACGTGCTGCCGTAGCAACATCTGAGCTTGCTGCCGCTGAAGTCGCCCATCTGCGTAGCGCGGCGTCTGTGTGCTCCCCGTCCGGCCTCTGAGTACCGCCGGCAGCCGGGCGCGTCCCCATGGCTGGGACGGGGGACCAACTCGAGTCCATCGACATGTGGGGAGTTCTGATGAAACGAGATTTGCGCTCTTGCCGACTGTCGTCCAACTACAGTCTCCTACCGAGTCCAATCTCCCATTTGCAGAGGTAAAGTTCAACCTTATTCGTCATCCCTTAACACACCATGCCCCGACCCCAAGTTCTTATATCCCAAGCCTTAAAAATCTTCTCAGCATATATGCGTGCTACAACCAGCAATCCCAATCTATAAGGCTAATCAAGCACAAAATAGAGGTGTCTACACATCAATTTTTAGCAGATCGAACTACCAGCGTACTCGATGACGTCACCCGGGGCACTATAGCGGACTGGTGACATTGCCGTTTAAGTTCTCCCCACTTCAATGTCAGGCAAGTCATCCCTGACATTAGCTCACATGCTTTCTTGTTGGATCTACTATGCGTCTGAGGTCTTTCTTAACTGAATTTGTTTGACGTATATGAGCCAAAATATGAGGTTTCTCTTAGCATAAACAGAGGCGATGTAAAGTCTTCTACCTTTTGTAAGCATCAGGATGCACATGTTTTTTATGTTCGAATGTTGTTTCTTATTTAGGGTATTTATTCTTCCTCATCCCCCTTTTTCAGTTCCCATTTGGACATTTTCCACACGATGTTGCATTGCAGTTTCATGTTGGGATGGAAGGCTAACTCTCTGTCCTCTGATCTGATAGATGAGAATACGTAAGTTAAGTCTTTATGGTGCATGGAATTTGTAATTCTTTTTAATTTCAATTGAAAAAAAATATTTACAGCTATTTTAATGTACATTCAGTATAATTTACAATGGTGTGCACATAGACAGAGTTCTTTATATTACAGCTGATGCCACAGACGTAATATTGATGACTAGCTAATTTTTATGGCCTCTTACTACCCACTGGAGGTAAACTCTATTTCACCATTTTGTTAGCAAGATTGCATTATTATTTCATGGATCTCAGTATTGTGGATTGCTAAAGAGAACAAATTACCTTGGCAAAATTTCATTCAACCAAATCGCATTAAAATATATAGCAACAAATTCTCGCAGCAACGCGCGGGGTATCATCTAGTTAGTAATACAGATAGGTGAAGTAGCAAAAGCAGGATCATATATATTGCATTGTAGCATTCAAAGACTTTTATTTCATCTTAGCTAACCGTTTCTTAAGATCATATCTATCATTGCAAGAAAGAAAGTCTCTAGCAGTTTCTTCATCCATAACGTAACTCTCAGGTACAACAGGCAATTCATATCTAGGGAGAGAATCTTCATCATCACTTTCATTAATATCATCAGTTTCAGTAATTTCATTCTCTCTAACCATAGCAAGTTGTTCATCAAAAAATTCACCTAGTGGCACATTATTATCAAACAGAGAAGTAGTATCATCATAAGCATCATGCATAGCAGAACTGGCATCATCAATAACACGCGACATATCAGAATCAATAGCAGGTGTAGGTGTCGAAAGTTTACTCAAAACAGAAGGGGAATCAAGTGCAGAGCTCGATGACAGTTCCTTACCTCCCCTCGTAGTTGAGGAAAAAATCTTGGTTCTTTGATCTTTCAAATTCCTCACAGTGATCAACAGATATAAATCCCAAGTGACTCAAAGAATAGAGCTATGCTCCCCGGCAACGGCGCCAGAAAAAGGTGTTGATAACCCACAAGTATAGGAGATCGCAACAGTTATCGAGGGTAGAGTATTCAACCCAAATTTATTGATTCGACACAAGGGGAGCCAAAGAATAGTCTCAAGTATTACCAGCTGAGTTGTCAATGCAACCACACCTGAAAGACTTAATATCTGCAACAAAGTATTTAATAGCAAAGTAGTATGGAAGTAACGGTGACGGTGGCAAAAGTAACAGCAGCAGCTTTGTATCAATCGTAACGGTGGCAACAGAAAAGTAACTAAGCAAAGATCAATATATGAAAAGCTCGTAGGCAATGGATCAGTGATGGATAATTATGTCAGATGTAATTCATCATGCAATGGTCATAACATAGGGTGACACAGAACTAGCTCCAGTTCATCAATATAATGTAGGCATGTATTCCGAATATAGTCATACATGCTTATGGAAAAGAACTTGCATGACATCTTTTGTCCTGCCCTCCCATGGCAGAGGGGTCCTATTGGAAACCAAGGGATATTAAGGCCTCCTTTTAATAGAGTACCGGACCAAAGCATTAGCACTTAATGAATACATGAACTCCTCAAACTACGGTCATCACCGGGAAGTGTCCTGACTATTGTCACTCCGGGGTTTGCCGGATCATAACACGTAGTAGCTGACTATAACTTGCAAGATAGGATCAAGAACAATCATATATTCATGAAAACATAATAGGTTCAGATCTGAAATCATGGCACTCGGACCCTAGTGACAAGCATTAACCATGGCAAAGTCATAGCAACATCTTAGAACATAATGGATACTAGGGATCAAACCCTAACAAAACTAACTCGATTACATGGTAAATCTCATCCAACCCATCACCTTCCAGCAGGCCTATGATGGGATTACTCACGTACGGCGGTGATCATCATGAAATTGGTGATGGAGGATCGTTGATGATGACGATGGTGACAGATTCCCCTCTCCGGAGCCCCGAACGGACTCCAGATCAGCCCTCCCGAGGAAGAATAGGGCTTGGCGGCGGCTCCGTATCGTAAAACGCGATGAATCCTTCTCTCTGATTTTTTTCTCCCCGAAAGTGAATATATGGAGTTGGAGTTGAGGTAGGTGGAGGTCCAGGGGGCCCACGAGGCAGGCGGCGCGCCGTAGGGGGGGCGCCCCCCACCCTCATGAATAGGGTGTGGGTCCCCTTCTGTTGATTCTTTCGCCAGTATTTTTTATTAATTCCAAAAAGTGACTCCGTGAAGTTTCAGGTCATTTCGAGAACTTTTATTTCTGCACAAAAAGAACACCATGACAATTCTACTGAAAATAGCGTCAGTCCGGGTTAGTTCCATTCAAATCATGCAAATTAGAGTCCAAAACAAGGGCAAAAATGTTTGGAAAAGTAGATACGTTGCAGACGTATCATTACATAGGGACCCAAAACATAAAACTATGGTTAGTCATGCCTTCATTATATTTAGTAGTTAGCCGGGTGGAAGGTGGGTGTATAATGATAAGGACATGTTAGTCATTGGTTTGCAAAATTTTAGCTTAGGCTCTATCCACATGACGCGGATCAAACAATCAAATACATGACATCTAGGCCAATATTCCACAACCTTGAGAATGATCTAGTCTTCCTAAGCACCTTTGTCACTTCTGCATTCAACTAACTTTTATTGTCATTTAATTACTTACAACTATGGAATCAATCAAACAAATGATTTTCACTTAGTTGGTGGCTTTTGCATCATCCTATTTATTTCTACAAACTAATTTCTTCTCCTACTCATTGGTTTGACAATCTTAGTTATTGAAAATATCTACAAAATACACCCTATGCTAGTGAGTATCAATCCCCCAGCTAGGTACCTTCCCAAAATCATGTGTCCTGGGCACTCCCGACCAATAAAAAAACCTCTACCCGAGAATCCTCCATGACTTTCGTCTTACCTTTTCTAGAATGTTAATTTTTGGCTTTGTCATTAGTTGGTAAAGGGTATTATAGTATTAATTTAATATTTTCCTTTGTTTGTGTCCGACACTTTGCAAGAACAAACATGGACATGTATTAATTTAATAGTTTCCTTGCCCCTTTAGGTATCTCAAAGGAGTATAACGTAAACAATAGCTAAGTGACAATAACTGTAATAAGGATAAGGCACCCTAGTAGGAAGTGAGCTTCCTTCGTCGAAATACATTGCCCATATGTCTTCATCAGTTCACACTTTTGGAGCAACTCGTCAGTGCATGAATTCGTTATGGTAACTGTGTCAAGAGGTCTTGAGTTCAAGACCTGCAACCTCAGTATCGTAAAAAATATTCTGAGGTCTACATCGATCCCATGTATGCGAACTAAATAAGCCTAGACATGAGGGGGTATTGAAACATATTGCCCATCTCTCTTCATCTGTTTAGACTTTTGAGTAACTGGTCGGTGCATGAATCCAATACTTTTAAACAATTGGGCTTTTTTCAAACAGGTCCTTAGTACACTTCCACTCCTTGTTCAGAGTCTTAAAATGATGGAGAGGGATACCAAAATATCGAAATTGGATTGAGGCAATTTCACAACCATGTTGCACATACAAATACTTATTTAGCCTTACCAAAGTAATTGAGCTCTCTCTTGTGGACATTGATCTTGAGGCCAAAGAGTTGCACGCAGAGGTATAATGTTAGTTTCGTATCAAATGTCTTGGCCATGCCATGTCCGCATGTTTAAGGATGGACACCCCATTGTCCATTAGGTTTGGTGTCATGCACTTACTTGCCCATCCATTTTAGCCCATGAAGTGAAGACATCTAACATATTGTCCACAACATTGAAGACGATTTGTGACTCAGGATCCCATGGCGCAAACGCTTCATAATTTGGAAATAAATGATCGATGGAGAGTAGTATTTGTTGGAAAGCAGCTCTCCAGCTCCAAATTTCATGCATGATTTGGAGTTTTAAAGATAAAACAAAGTGGATAAACATACACATTAGCAGAATAGCAAAAAAAAATCCCAAATGGATGCCTTTAATGGGCTCATTGTTCTAGCTCCAAAAGTTCGTAGGGGCCAGAAATGACACCAGCTCAAAACATTCTTCGAACTACTGTTATAATTAAGTGTGGTAGATGCTAGCACACGGAAGTGTTCTCTATTTTTGGCCCTTTTTGTAGATATATTTCTGCATTTACACTTAGAAATTGATTCCATTTCTATTGGGTGATCCACCATACGAATCTCCCTTGTAAATTGAACCGGTTACTGTGACGAATTCTGGGGTACTACAAATAAGGCGGTTTTCATAACCCCTAGTTAGAGACGGGACAAAAAATATTGCATCTAGCCTACAAATAAATAAAAAACATCACTGCAAATAGTTTGTGCAGTAGTGTTACCATCTAGCTCCCATTGTCAATACTAGGTATATTGTAAATATTGTATGTCTACATACCATAAAACACTTCAAACTTTGATTAATTATTATTTTAGATGTTTTCAATGAAAACATAAAAATATTTCTTAAAATTAAGTTTGTAGAGTAGCAGGTGGTGGAAAGGACTGCAATAAAATCCAATTTGGCACAGCTCTAACTACAAGATCTATGTATGATTTGGAGTAGGATAAACATAGTAGTCACATAGACATTTACTTCGGAATAATACTCCACAAAAAATGTCATACTCAATGCCTTCAATGGGCCCATAGCTCTAGAACTGTCAGGTCTCCATGCGTCCGTAGATAAACCTATCCTAAAAAAAAAAGGAAAACGTGAAGACCTAACAGAACGAGGGGCTTCTACCAAAATTATTGGGTGTACATATGGATATCCATGTCCTTCTGTAGCTGCGCCCATGCCTCCAATGTGTCCCGTTTGTTGAACTGTAACGTTGTACATCTACACATTGTATTGATGCTTGTCTCTTAGTCTGTTATAACCAGGTCCTCGAAGTGTGACACCTCACTTTTCATTCTCCACCGTGGCACCTCTGTCATCTATCTCTTGCTCTATGTCGACAACATCATCCTCACCATCAGTACCACCAGCCTGCTTCAGTCGCTTGTCGAATCCCTTGCCGGTGAGTTCTTCATGAGTGATCTTGGTGATATCCATCACTTTCTTGGGGTGAATGTGCACCGCTCTGCTGCTGGTCTCTTCCTCTCTCAGGAGCAGTATGCGCTTGAGATTTTAGATCGCGCCGGCATGCTTAACTGCAAGCCCATTTCCACCCCTGTCGACACTAGTAGTAAGATATCCGCCACTACGATCCCACACACTATCGCTGTCCTGATCTTTCGTATGCCATGCAGCAGCTTTGTCTCGTCATGCATGCCCTTATGGATGGTCACTACCAGCTGCTTAAGCGGGTTCTTCGCTAGCTTCGTGGCACCACACACTGTGGGCTTCAGCTCTACCGCTCGTCCTCGCATTATCTCCTTGCTTACAGTGATGCCGACTGAGCCGGCTGTCCTGACACCCGTCGTGCCACCTCGGGCTGCTGCGTGTTCCTCGGCTCCAACCTCGTCTCTTGGTCCTCCAAGCGAGAACACACGGTGTCCCGATCCAGTACCGAGGCGGAGTACCGCGCGGTCGCTAACTGTGTGGCTGAGTCGTGCTGGCTTTGCCAGTTTTTCATTGAGCTTCATTGTCCTCCTCGCCGAGCTAGGATTGTGTACTGTGATAATGTGAGTGCTCACTCCATTTGAAGCTCTTCGACCATGCGAAGCTTTAACGGCCGCAACTAAAATATACGGTGGCGAGGTCAAGCCTGTAAGAAACAAGAGATGATTCATTCAGGCGTGATGTTCCCTTGGGATTACCTTGCCGTATATTTATATTGCAATAGATCGATCCACGACCAGAGATCGTTTACAGAACGGACCGATTCCGTCATGGCCATCAAGGCCGTGTGCATCATGGACTCCAAGTTCCTAGTAGTAGTCCTATAGGTATTCCAACAAGGCCGACGGAGACGTCGATCGTCTGCACTCTCGGCTGGCCATATAAAACGCCAGGACGCTCCGCCCCCTCTCGATCACTCATATATAGCACGGCAGCCGAATCTAGGAGAACCTACACCAACAGGCTTGCAGATAGCTAGCACAATGGCAGTGACGCGAGCGTGCTTGGTCGCGCTCGTTGTGGCTCTTACGTTTCTCTTCATGGAGGGCCGGGCGACGGCAGCCCGGAAGATGTCAGCCGGGAATTTGGTGCAGCGGCGGCGGGAGGTGGGAAGCCTCCTCAGGCGGCTCAATAAGCCTCCTGTCGCAAGCATTCAGGTACATATGTAGTTATGCCGCGTACTTTCACGTTCGGTTTGATTGTACGATGGAAGTCTTGCTTCTCTGGTGTTATGCGTTGCTCAGCACACATGCATGTTTAACTGGAGTAGCTTGCATTTATTTGATCCTTGTTTATCATTAGCTTGCGTGTTCTTGTAAGTGTTTAACGTCGCTCAGTCTTACAAACCATGCAGATGCATGCAAAGAAATTGGGAATGTAGAAGGGATAGATAAGGATTGGCGTAACACAATGTATATATTATTAAACCTCGAGTGCGAGTATATATTGAGCACAAGAGTTGAAGGGCAAGACACCTCCTAGAGATAAGATGGAAATATTCTATCTAATCCCAGGCAATCTCTAACTACAAAATATATATCTAACATCCCCGCAACCGTAGTGGTAGCTTTGCGAACAACAAAGCGTTGTGGACGGTTAGACTGAACAGAATAGCAGCGATGGACTGACATCCCCCGCAGTCATAAACGGTAGCACCGCAGACGGTGTCGCGTGGCGGACGCATTGACTGTAGAGAAAACCGACGAGTTGCTCAAGCGAGGTGATAGCCCTTTACGCTGGTGTCGATGTAGCCCGAGAGCGTAGGATGATGTACCCGTGGTCGAGGAAGCCGTGCGAGGGACGCCGTGGTCGATGTCGAGTCGGGGTGGCCGGTGTCGAGGTAATCGCTGTGGATCGGAAAGAAGAGCGACGGCGGCTAGGTTAAGAGAGTGGCGAAGGTGCTCGAAGTAGGCAAGGCAGAACCCGACAATGTGACAAACACAGGTGCAAACGCTACGTTCTCACGCCAAGGAAGGTGTTGCGGCGCATACCACACAAAAGTCGATGCGCGTGGACAGCGAAGTGGACAATGTGCTACGTCACTACGCCTCGAAGGGGTGATGCAGCGGCAACGCGCGGGTTGGGACAACGGCGGGGAAGACCTCAGGACGGCGGCAAGGACCGCATGCCACGGTCACTACGGCCCGATAGGGCGACACAGCAGCCGCCGAGGGTCGGTGCAGCCACCGGGACGGTTGATGGCGGTGCACCGCGAGCCGCGGCACTATGGCCCAAAGGGGCAATGCAGCGACAACATGCGGGTCGGTGCAACCACGGGAAGAACCACGGTGAGGCGGCGAAGACCGCGTGCCACGCTCTCTAAGGCCTGATGAGGCAACGCAGCGGCAGCGGGAAGTTCGGTGCAGCCATGAGGACGACCTGAAGCGAACGACCACGAGACAAAGGTGGACCGCGGGTCGCGGCACTACGACCTGAGTGGCAACGCAGCGGCAGCACGCGGATCAATGCATGCGTAGGAAATACCATGGAACGGCGGTGCTGCGACCGATGGGACGACACAGTAACAATCCATTGCTCGATCGGTGAACATACTCATTGACGATCTTTACGGAATTCGGCACAGACGCGCACAGGTGCGGTTGATCAGGCCGGACGACGTGCGTTTGGCAGCCTGACGCGGCAGAAGCGTGGACGCGTACGCACGCGAGCTGCCTCCAGCACACGGGACGCTGCATGACCAACTAACGTGCATGCACGAGCAGCGCTCAACATGCAGGAGCAGCCACCATGCACGAACAGCGTGGACCACGGCCGAACCAGCGCACTGACTAGCGACATGCGTGAAGCCCGCTTAGTGTGTAGCCGTAGGCTCGGTTCCGCTCGAAGAAGTGGCGGCGACGGCCGGCGGTGGGTGTGCGAGCGGAGTGGCATTAAAGCAGCGTCGGACGGAGCGTCGCCTGCCAAACCTCGTCGCACAGTCGAAGATGGCCGGTGTAGTCGCCGTCGAGGTCGGGGTAGGGGCGTGTCCAATTTTTGTTATATTTACTAACATATGAATTTAATCTAATATATTGAACCCTATTCATTTTAACAAAATTAAATGAATACAACGAATAGATATTTTATGCAGTCACCAAAAACAAATCACATTATCCTATTCTATATTATTCATTGTCCATAAGTAGAATGTAGGAAAGATCTATTTTTTTCTAGTTTGCTTGCACTATTATCTATTTTTCCTATCTTGTTACAATAATTAATTCCTAGAAATTAACAGAGCCCGGATGGAGATATCATAGATTGTGTGCATATCAGCGAACAACCTGCATTCGACCATCCTCTCCTCAAGAACCATACTATACAGGTAATATTTGGCACATCTTTCATTTTCATATAACGATTGATTATAAGAAGTTGCAGTGCCCCATAATATCACACTCACGTATCAGGATATCACTCGGTTATTGTCATATTTTCAGATGTGTCCTTCTTACAACCCAAAAGGCATGCAACATCATTCCAATATCACACCCCATCTAATCACCCAAACATGGCATCAAAATGGAAAGTGTCCTAAGGACACCATACCAATACGAAGGACCAAGGAGGAGCATGTCTTGAGGGCCAGTTCAGTTAGGAGGTTTGGCACGAAGATGCCTAGGAGCATCCCACTTGTCAATCCAATCAATGACACTAACACACCCAATATATTAAGGGGCCACCAGGTAAAACACCATTTAAGAATATATGATTAATAATCTTCTTCTTAGATTGGTACTATAGTTATTTTGATATTTACACATTTAACTTTGTTTCTCTCCCATTAAGCAGTATGCCGCCGCATCTGCACGGTACGATAAGTGCTACGGAAGCAAAGGCACCTTCAATATGTGGAAACCAGCGATTGCCAGGGCCAATGACTTCAGTTTAACACAGCTTTGGATCACTGCGGGTTCCTACAATGGCAACAACCTCAATACCATTGAAGTAGGATGGCAGGTGAGACCTCAGAGTTAAACGTTAAATCCACCATCATAAAAGATCTATTAAACTCAACCTTTTAGCATCCGTGCATGATATATGTGCTTTGAAAGAGCCAGAACATAAGAATGAGCTAGACTAGGTTGTCCATTCGTAAAGTTTGTTCTTTCTCATTAGTTGTGCTTGCAACATTTTTCTAATACCTAAGGACATGTAGACATCATAAACTGTAAATAACATTTTTCTTTCTACATGCCCATTTTATCAATTGATATTATTAAAGAAAACATGTATTAATATTTAATTATAAAAAGGAGTTTACCACACAACTAAATCAATTGGAATATTGAGTAATCACAATTCATGAATTGCTAAGCTTTAGTAAACCTGACCTGAAGTAACTGAGATTACTATTTAGGGTTACTGTAATGATAGTCAACATATTTAATCTACCTCTTATATTTAATGAATGACAATAACAACTTAGGTTAAAGTATATTAATGCTTTATGGCCAAAAAATGTAATTATAGATAATATACTGTATTCATATTAAATTGTTGTAACATATTTACATTGTAACACACAAACTTTATTTTTTTAATTATGCCACTTACCAATCTTTGATAGTGGAAATACAACTTCTCCGTTACCGTGGTGTTGGCTAAAATGTTTGCTCATAACACTTTACTAATAGATAGTGGAGTGCATAATGTAATATATTTTTGTTTCAACTAAACACATGGATAAATAAAGTTATAGCGGATTAAACTAGGAAGCCAGAATTTGAACTAATGAAACCATGATGGATGGCTACAACAAGAGCTGACATAACTCAAGCTAAGTTTTCAAATTAGCACCTGTAAAAAACATAAAGGGCCGGAATGCAAATTGGAAAAACTATCAATCAGGATGTGAAAATTAGTTTGTAATAGAAGTCTTTTTTACCAGGATAAAATTGCATGGTATATATACAAGATTGTGAAAAATAGGATAAGAAATTTGATTAGCCATGGACCTCAAATTTTATCCATGAACATCCAATTCTTCTGTATCTTATAAAATACTTAAGTCTCATATGCCCCTGTGGGAGCATGGGTTCATGGACTAGTGAGGTACATTAGGCATGTGAAATTATTTGTGACACTATTAAGTGCTATAGGAAAACTATATCATCAATATTATAAAGGAATTTACTACATATATAAGCATGTATAGCGTGAACATTTAAAAGGACTCAACTAAACAAACAAGCAACCAAAATTCTATGAGCCATCACATGTGTTGAAGGGATAAGATGCAACTACCGAGGGATTGGAATAAAGAATTTGGAGAAAGGAGTAAAAAGAAGGAGATTCCATGGGCATTTCTCATATTGGTGCCCTTTTTGGCATGGCATCACACTGTATTTGGATAATTGCAATGGAAGGAAGGAAGAAACAAGCTGTCTACAAAGACTTATTCTTGCTTGTTTTTGTTTGCTGTAGCAAACAAAAAACCTCAACCCCCCTCCCTCTCTCTCTCTCTCTCTCTCTCTCTCTCTCTCTCTCTCTCTCTCTCTCTCCCCTCCGTCTTTGTGTGTGTGGGTGTATCAATTATATATCTAGGTATCTCTTCCACCTAATTAATAATCCCATGTCGTCATGCTTAGACATAGCTATTATACAAGTCAAAAACATTTTGTAATGGTCTAGTCAGTTGTGCCTTATCTTTCATTGTGCCTAACGGCCTTATGCTCTCTACAAAGATTGTAGGTTTATCCAAATCTATATGGTGATAGCAATACCAGACTCTTCATCTACTGGACCGTAAGATAAACTTCATATTCCATTTTATCTTGATAAATGATAGTATTGGGACCTTTCCTAAGGTTTGGAATAATACTAAAATACTAACTTTCTATTGTATGGAATATTGTAGCGTGATGCGTATCAAACTACAGGATGTTACAACCTATTATGCTCAAGGTTCATCCAAACAAGCAATCAAATCACAATTGGCGGCAGTATCTCCCCAACATCCACCTATGGTGGCACACAATATGACATCGATATTTTAGTTTGGAAGGTAACAAAATAGAATAAGATTTCCAATCATAAATATTTTTAGTTGTGTGCGCCTACCAATTCAATCAAAGTTGTGAAGCTATAGGGGAAAAGTGGAAATTCACTTATACTTTAATATTCCCCGTGATGTGCAGGTTCTCTTACACCAAAATGTTCAAATAGGAGTCTACTAAATATTCTTATTTTATTACATCCCCTAGGATTTAAACTCGAGACCTCTTGCTTTGAGTTGCATGCACCGGCAGTTTCAAGCCAAAAACCGTATGTTCACTTACACTCCAACATTAAGCATGAAATATCAAATTCATGAGTCGGCATAGAGAATCCATGCCAACCTCTTGTTCTTTGGGAAACTGTGTTTCCTTATTCTGTTTTGGTTCAATAATGGATTAGACATTGTCCTATGCACGTTTAATAATTGTCCACAAATGCAATAATGTCATGCTAGCTATGGAACAAGGGCTCTATCAAGTTACTCCTTACCCAGTTAGTGTTGAGACATATAAATACGAGCCACATACTTAACTAGGGTAAAGCAGGTAAGACATTTTAATATTACATTTATTTGCAATTAAAGGTTACACATCTTGTGAATTTTATGGGATGTCTGCACCACCACATGATCCTCGGGTAGCATAGAAGGGCGTACTTCTACCCTAGATGCATGATTGCATTCCTCGAAAAAAAAGATGCATGATTGCATGCATCGTCAAGAGGACGTCTCATTATTGTAGATTCTCCAGTTACATAGATGGTTGAGTCTGTCTCTTTCTAGTTTGATTGGCGGACTCGAGTATTTTAGTGCTCAAATAATTTACCTTGCTTTAGTCTCATGGTTGTTGGAACATATTTTTACAGTGCAAGTCTTCTAAATCACGAATTGATTAAGCTACACATCTATACTACATATCATATTTGAGCTCACTAACAAAAGCACTCATCCCTGTCAGCTCACCCTGGCCTTTAGTGTTCCCTTTTCGGCCTTGATTTTGACACTTACAGAATTTAAACAATATTCCCTCCTCATGTTTAATCATCTGTGTTTTATTCTATAGTATATAATTTTTCCTTGTAGGACCGAGCAGGGGGTAATTGGTGGCTACAAGTTGGAGGATATAATGTTGGGTATTGGCCATCGTACATCTTCTCTGACTTGGCACATAGTGCCTCCACTATTATGTGGGGCGGCGAGATATTTTCACCTGATGTCGGCCAAACATCCACACATATGGGTAGTGGACACTTTCCAAATGAAGGGTTCGGTAAGGCGAGTCACATCAAGAACATCCAAGTGGTAAATTCATCCAACTGTCTCAATCCCCCACGTGATGTGGGCTTGATAACTGAGCAGAACAATTGCTATAATGTGCAAAGTGGCAACTATGGCGACTGGGGAACTTACATCTACTATGGTGGGCCTGGGAATAACCCTAACTGCCCATGACGAGTACCACTTTCTATACCTACTATTAAAGAGAGGATGATTTCATAGTTCTTCATCCGTCATCTCTTTACATCCGTTAAATCTGTGTTAAAGATTAACGGCCGAGATTAAAAGAAACGCACACAGCAATGTTTGCGACCGTTTCTCCTTTATATACGCAAGGCGTGCTTGAAAAAATTAGAGGAAAGAAATGATCCGTTTTCAGCCTCGGTGCTCGCGTCCCAGCCCGTGGCATCGTGTTTCTTCGTCGGGGTTGCTGCTGCACCGGGTGTCGTCGCGGCTCAGGCATGTTCCACGTGGTGTGGTTCATGTCATCATCCATTTTCGCACTGCTCATAGCTGCCGCACACCGTGTTCACGTACGCGGCCACGCTGCCCCTGGCTCTCACATTCCTGCTAATTGCAAAGGCCTGTGTCATCAGCATTCTGTGCGAGGACCAGCACCAGCGGCAGCAGGCATGCATGTCACTGCCGCCTGCGACGCCGTTGCGCGCACGTACTTGAGTGACTCGTCATGCTCTTGTTTGCGCAATAAGCCATCTCCGTGTGGTGGTGACCGGCGTCGGCACGCCAGTTCTGGTCCATGGAGAGTGTGGTCGTGCGTGTGTGTGTGTCTGGGAACGGTCTGGCATAGTCCGACTTGTATGTGGCCTCTGAGTGTGTGTGCGTGTGTGGCGCGGGGTGTGCATGTGTGCGCACACTTTTTTGGCGGGGAAATAGGGTCTTTTTATTAGAGAATGGCGTTTCGGTGCCCGGGTGCATCTGCACCCGGTCAAAAAAAATCGTAAAAAATTCAGAAAAATTCAAAAAATTCTAAAAAAATTTGGGTGATAGACAATTTGATGCGTGAGGTACGCTCCAATTTTCAAAACATTTGGACTTCTGTGCAGCTCTCAGCAAAAAAGACGAATCAATCGTCTTTTTTGCTGAGAGCTGCACAGAAGTCCAAATGTTTTGAAAATTGGAGCGTACCTCACGCATCAAATTGTCCACCACCCAAATTTTTTTTTTTTGGAATTTTTTGAATTTTTCTAGTATTTATTTTGATTTTTTTCTTGAGCGCAGGTGCAGATGAGCTCGGGCTCAGATTCGAATTTTCGGTTTTTATTACTGAATCAATGGACAGTCCGCCTTACAAAGTTCTGGAACAACACCCGGACCGATCGAATCCACATAGCAGTGTGATTCTCACATCTACCAAAATTAGCTAAAAAATGACTCACAACATTTTGATCACGCTTCACATGTGTGATCTTCATCTCTTTGCCCTTGTGTAGGGATCTCAAAATAGTATCCGCCATCGTAGTGTATCTCGAGCGGCTTGCGTGTCCTTGAGAAATCAGATTCTTCGCCTCGAGACAGTCGGTCTCCAGAACAATCGGCGATAGTAGTGGGGGTGGTCATGGCGTTCTGTTGGAGACCGACCGTGTTGATCGCGTCTGTGCGCGACGTGGGCGTGAGCCAGGGTGTGCGGAGCGCGCGTGCGTGGAGGAGTGAGGAGCACGGCGTCGTGTGGGATGTTGTACGTGTGGATTCGAGTTCATGCTTCAAGGAAGAAGCCATTTGTCCGGGGGCACTCGTGCACCGGAACCACCATGTACTGGTGTACGTGTGGATTCGAGTTCGTGCTTGAAGGAAGAAGCCGTTCGTGCGGCGGAACTACCGTGTCCTGTGTCTCCCCTCTTCTTTCTTCTTCCGCGGTTCGAGCCAGTGAGAGAGAGAGAGAGAGAGCAACTAGAGGGAGAGAACTAGGGCTAGAATCCAACAATTGGCATCAGAGTTACCAGGTTCGGGGCCTTGGCGCGCGGTGGCGAGCGCGGTGAGCGTGGTGGACATGGAGGCTGGGGTGCACGGCGAGCGCATGGCAACCGCGACGCATGGTTAGTCCACAGCTGTGCGTGCGATGTCGTGCGACAGGGGGGTCGCGGAGGCGAGGATGACACAAAGGACCTGCATGGTGGCGTCGCGGTATCGGCGACTCGGTGTGTCGACCATCACTACTGGGGAAAAGTCTATACACAGAGGTATAGCAGTAGCGGTGGTTAAAATAAAGCGCTACAGCTACTTTGTAGTAGCGCGTTTCAGAAAAGCAAGCTATAGCTACAACTATAGCAGTAGCACGTGTGCAGCAAAAAGTGCTACCATTATAATTCCCATCGTGTTGGCGATAGGCTAGGAATAGTAGCGATTCCGTGCAAAGCGCGCTACCACTATGGTCGTTGTTGCAGTGTGTTTCCTGCGTAGAGCGCAACTGCTAAGAAAGAAAGAAAAAAATGAAAAAAATAGAAAAAAAATGAAAATGAAAGAACTAGGAAACAGAGAAATGAAAATAAATGTAAGGATAAACAAAAGAATAACTGCTTCCTATAGCAGTAGCGTGTTTTGCTAAAACGCACTATAGCTAACTTAGCTATAGCGCGTTTCCGAAACAGCGCTACTGCTAGTTCGACTTAACCACTCGCGGACTCAAAATTTTGCTAAGTCCTCTTTCCCCCCTCCCCCCTGTTCCCCCAACTCCTCTGTCGCCGCCACCCGAGCCCGAGCCTTCCCTCATCGCCACCGCCCGAGGCCGCCCTCAACCTCACCGCCGCCACCCGGAGCCGCTCTCGACCTCACCGCCGCCGCCCTCGACCTCACCGCCGCCGCCCGAGCCCGCCCAGGACCGCCGACTACCGACCCCGAGCTCGCCCTCGCCGCCTCTACCTCCGTCGCCGAGCACCTCCCTGCCACCGTCTCTCCCATCTCTGTAAGCACCCCCCCACCCCTCCCCCCACCCCCTCTCTCTCTGATTTTTCTTCCTCTGCCATGTTAATTAGCAGTACTAGTAGATGTTAATTAGTACTAGGGTTCATAGATAATGATTTTTAGTAGTAGTAGTAGATGTTAATTAGTAGTAGTGATGGTACTAATTAACTAGGGCAGTATGGTTAATAGTAGATGTTTTTTAGTTAGGGTAATAATAGATGTTAAGTAGTAGATAATGTAGATGTTAATTAGTTCAGTAGGGTTTAATTTTTGAATTGAGTTTGTTTAACTAGATGTTAATTAGGGCAGTACAATTTAGTTTAGAGTAAAGTTTAGTTCAGTAGTTAACTAAATATAATATCTATTTGGTTTTTGAATTGAGTTTGAGAGAGCATGAGATTTGTGTAGATTTTCTTGAAGTGTCAAACGCTAGGAGATGCAAATTTGAAGTGGTCAGGATATATGCAAATTCATCAACTGTGTTTGCACATGTTTCGATTGTGCCCAAGTGGCTTTGTTGTTTTCAGGTAATGAAGCCGAGTGGCCTATGTTTTGCCGGAATGTTGATTCATTTCTGTTCCGGCAAATTTCAGATTCTCGATTTGTTCACTTTTTAGCAATAGTCATGCCGAAATTTTCCTTGAATTTCGGCATGACTTGTACTACAAACTAAGACATATCGAGTGCCCGAAATTTGCCGCACCGGGAAGGAGTCAACGTTCCTGTAAAGCATATGCCTTTTTTATGGCGAAGAAGTGCTACGCCAGGAGTATACGACGAGTGGCCGGAGTGTCAGGCCCAGGTGTACCGGTTTCCGGTTTCCGAGCGACAACCACTAGTTAGTTTAGGTTCACGCTAATGCGAGAGAGGGATACAAACTCATGTACTGCATAGTTCTACTCTCACCCATAATGACAGGTCTTCTCATGTATATCATTGTTTAGATGGATGACGATGTAGTTGCAAGTAAACGAGACTTGTATTGCTATTTTCGAGATGATGACCAGAAACCACTTTGTGTTGGATGATGATTATGATGATGACATGATTTGATGAGACTATTTATATGTATATGCTACGATTACATTTGTATGTGTATGATATGCTAAAGATTACTGTATAAAGTCTATTCAAATACAAAACAAATATGCAAAAAAAAGAAACTAATAAAAAACTAGCAGTAGCGAGGGGAATAAAGTTAGCAGTAACGCTCCCTTACCAGTAGCGCTTCATGATAAAACGCACTGCAGATATTAGCAGCAGCGCCCTGCACTAAAGCTCGCTCCTGCAAGCCATGTATAGCAGTAGCGTGAGATGACACACGGTACTGCTATATGTTAGCTATAGCGCCTTATCAGTAGTGCGGCATCCCGCGCTACTAATAGGCAAAATACCCGCGCTACTGCTAGGGTTTTTCTTAATAGTGCATGAAGGCTCAATGGCGCTGCGCGGCGGTGCACGAGACTATGGGCTGCTATAGCGCCAGCGAGCAATGGCTCTTGCCGGAGGCGCGACATGGCTTAGGGGGTGATTGTTGGCGCAATAAACCATCTCCGTGCGCTGGTGACCGACGTCGGGCGCACGAGGTCTGGTCCGTGGAGAGTGTGGTCGTGTGTGTGTCTGGGCATGGTCTGACCATTGTACAGGCATAGTGCGACTTGTGTATGGCCAGTGAGTGTGCGATGCATGTGTGGCGCGGGGTGTGCATGTGTGCACACATTTGATGCGTGTTCGCGATAGTAGCGGGGGGTGACCATGGCCTTCGGTTGGAGACCGGCCGTGTTGATCGCCTCTGTGCTCGACGTGGGCGCAAGCCAGGGCGTGCGGAGCGCGCGGGCATGGAGGAGTGGGGAGCGCGGTGTCGTGTGGGATGTTGTACATGTGGATTCGAGTTCGTGCTTCAAGAAAGAATCCGTTCGTGTGGGGGGCGCTCGTGTGCCGGATCCACCGTGTCCTTTATCTCCATCCTTCTTTCTTATTCCTCGGTTCGAGCCAGTGACAGAGAGAGCAACCAGAGGGAGAGAGCTAGGGCTAGACTCCAACAATTGGCATCAGGGCAACCAGGTTCGGGGCCATGGCACGCGGTAGCGAGGTCGGCGAGCGAGGCGGACATGGAGGCTGCGGCGTTCAGACAGCGTGTGGCAACCGCGACGCGCGGCGAGTCTGCGGTTGTGTGGTGTGATGCCGTGCGAGGCGGACATGGAGGCTGCGGCGTTCGGACAGCGTGTGGCAACCGCGACGCGCGGCGAGTCCGCGGTTGTGTGGTGTGATGCCGTGCGAGGCGGACATGGAGGCTGCAGTGCGAGGCGAGCACGTGGCAACCGCAATGCGCGGCGAGTCCGCGGCTTTGCGGTCTGATGTCGTGCGCGCGGTGAGTACGGTGGTCGCGGAGTCGAGGAGGTCACAGAGGACCATCATGATGGCGCAAGGGTCGCGGCGGCTCGACACGATGACTGTGGAGGCTTAGTGGTGCGGTACGGCGGCACACGGGACTGTGGGCTGCTAGCTGCAGCGGCAGCGAGCGGCGGCTTATGCCGGAGACGCGTGACGATGTCATCGATTAGGGGATGATTGTTGGCGCAATAAGCCATCTCCGTGTGGAGGTGACCGGCGTCGGGCACGCCAGGTTTGGGCCGTGCAGAGTGTGATCGTGCGTGTTTGTGTCTGGGCATGATCTGACCATTGTATTGGCATAGTCCGACTTGTGTACGGCCTGCGAGGTGTGCGTTCGTGTGTTGTGCTGGGTGTGTGTGTGCGCGCACACTTGATGCGTGGTTTAGTTGGCAATAGTAGCGGGGGTGATCGTGGCGTTCTGTTGGAGCCCGGATGTGTTGATCGTGTCTGTGCCTGACGTGGGCGCGAGCCAGTGCGTGCGGAGCGTGCGGGCGTGGAGGAGTGGACAGTGCAGCGTCGTGTGGGCTATTGTATGTGTGGATTCGAGCTCACGCTTGAAGGAAGAAGCCAATCGTGCGGCGGGCGGGCTGCTGTTTTATGTCTCTTGTGTCTCCCACCTTTCTTCTTCGTCGGTTCGAGCCAGTGAAAGAGAGAGCAACCAGAAGGAGAGAGCTAGGGCTAGACTCCAACATCCGGCAACGCCGCCGCCTTCTCGCTGCTCTTCATGGCCTTCAGCGCTATCAACCTCTTGGGGCTCACCTCCCGTGCGTCCAAGCTCGCACTCTTCACCGGGGATGCCATCGCCTACTTGGTGGTCGTCACCGTCTCCACGTACCGTCGTCCGCAACCTCGGGTTGTGGCCAAGGAGGAGTGCTGCGCTGGGCATGCCATGGTGCTGAGGGCGTGCGTCCTCATCAGGGCCGCATACTGCCGCGCTGGCGCTGTTCCGGATCCGGGTGGTGTTGCAGCTCCAGAAGGCCGGGAGGCTGGCCCCAGGCTTCGCCGGAGGCCTTCTCGATTGCCGACATCCACGCGCTCTGTGACGTCCTATAGATCATCGTCAGCGACATTATCTACTGGAGCTGCAGGAAGAGAGTGAAGGTTATGAGCTGACACTGAGAGAGCTGGAGCCTGAGGAGAAGGGTGACCTCCAGGCTTCAGAGCTCCACTATCACCATTCCTTTCCTTGAGAAAAAGAAGAAGCCATAGATAGATACTAGCCACATAGCCTTGTGATTCAAAGAAGCTCTTGGAAGGGCTGATTAGACGGTTCAGGGAAACATACTTACAGTAGTAAATTGGGATAGCTCTATTCGTTTATTTGGGTTTCTTCTGTTGGCAGGGAAATTACATGTAAAAGATCCTTCTATTGTACAGCAGAAAAATACACCGTCGAACTCAAGTAAATAAGCTGGGAATTTGGCACTGCGAAAATAGAGAATGATATGGGTTTGGTCCAACATTGATTCTGTAATTCTTTTTTGGTTCAGAAACTTCCGAGTAAAGTTTGTTTTACAAAGACCATTGTTAAAGACATTACCGCGCGTACAAACGAATATCTCAAGCTCAGCCTTGGTGACACATCTGTCAGGTTTGAATTTCTGTGTTCGAACATATGCTTACTACCAGATATGTAGCATTGGAAGTACATCATTGCTGCCAGTTTCATGGCAGAAAATATTGCCAGTAATACTGAGACTTCAACAGAAAATCAATGTTTTAAATAGCGGGCTATGTCATTTAGCGATGGCTCGACCAGAAGCTATGAAATGCCATAGCGGAGCTAAGCCTCATTTAGCGTTTCTTTTAAATCATGAAAAATTGAAACAATAAGTATTCAGGCATCATATATGATATATTGCATATACTTTACATATAGACATGTTGGCACATCAAAACACGAGTACCAAGAGACATCCTAATTCAATAACCAAGCTTCACATCAATGCATCATATATATCATAAACAAGAACAAAAGATAATGCAGAAGTATGGTTTTTTATAGTGGCTTAGCGGGCTAAATGACTCCAATTTTAGCGCTATAACGGAAAATAGCGGACTATTAGCCGGAAATTCGTTTTGGCTTTGGGGTTCAAGTGCACCTGAAATCTGGACCACTTATCGTTCTCGTGATTCACGCTTGTTCTTGTATTCTGTAAGGTATTCACGTCCCTCTTTCCCTTTTGGAACAGTACACTGGCCCACATTTGGTGTATGCTCGTTTCCTTGCCGTTCAAACGGAGTCCAGACCATCCCCGCTGCGCTACTCCCGGGGCGCCGTTTGTATCCTCTATAGTTGTACTGTTCATACATACACACAGTGCCAGACATTATCATTTCCCACCCTACCTTCAGGGGCGGCGCTAGGGGTATTCTTGGGTCTTCATGTGAATACCCATGATTTTTACAAAACAGTGTTGATTTTGGCAAAAGATTGACAATTTTTGAAAAACAGCAGTGATTTTGGCAAAATAAATACACACGAATACCCGGTTGCAAATTCCTGAAGCCGCCACTGCCTACCGTATATGTCATTAAATGGGCCATGGCACATATCCCTAGGTGCAGCTGGACGTACAAGATATAGAGAGCATTTGGACCCCAAAGCCAAAACGCCCCTCCTGCTATTAGCTTCATTTTTAGTTAAACCCATTAAGGAGTGCTATAATGGTGGCCAACCGGCTATGCCACTTGGCGCATGCTGGTTGGTTATGGTGAGAAAGTTTTTAATTTTTTTTAGTTTTTTCTAAATGGCTGTGAGACTTTTCCCTTTTTTCTTTTCAAGAAAAGTTTTTTCTAGGCTTTTTCTTTTTCTTTTTGAGATGGATGTGATGTCTGCATGATGCCAGAATGTTTTTTATAATTTCGAGATAAAGATGAGGTACGCACAACTTCCTCTCAAGCGGCCCGCAATGACGGCCCCAATCACTAGTGTTAATTAAGGACCCACATCACGAGCACACCTAAGCAACAACAGTTGCCGGCGAAGAGAAGCGTATATCATGATTCATGAATGAGTATCTAATAGATTACTCACACCGTGTTTGTTTCATCATTGGAATGCACTGCTCGACTTTATAAACGAACTTGAGAGGTTTTCTGAGTCCAATTTTCAAATAGATTTCTCCCCTATGTTTGTTTCGTCTTCAAAATGCACTGTTCTACTTTAAAAACCAACTTGAGAGGTGTTTGAGTCTAACTTCAAAATAGATTTAGTATAGTGTTCTATATACGATTAAACACCCATCAATTCCAGTTTTCAACACACACACACACACACACACACACACACCAATTCAATGCATGATTTATTCTGTTCTAATTGTCTACTAACGCACCTTTGTAAGCTACCAAAGGAGATGTCCTTTGCAAACATTGACTTATGAACACTAAAAAAACTAAAAATTCATTGAAAAACTGTTTATTCGTCAACAAGGACACTAAAATGCATGATGTACGCGGAAAATCTCTTCGTATTGGGACATCTAAGTAGCCCGTGGAGAAAAGTATAAAACTGGTACAAATAGTGCGTGAACAGTGTACTTTCTTAAAGCCCTCATTTTTTCATGAGAGCTACTTAGATGTCCACGCACCGCCAAATTTGACACGGATATCACGCACTCGAACATATTTTTTGCCAAAAACATTCAGATTTTTTTAAATTATAATATTTATATAAGTTTACATTTCATGCCAGGGAGCAGATGAGCTCCGGAGCCGAATCCTTCTGACCATGTCCTATGTTGCTACTTTGGTCTTCTTTGCATGCAACCGTGTAATAGCCTGATTCCTGGAACAATCTAAAGTAGTCCTTATTGGACCGGCCTGACAAATATTTGAGTAATAGTTTGGTGACGTCACCCCACCATATACTGACCCGGCACATCCGATGTTAAAGGTTTATGTTTGAATCAAGTGAAGCCACGGTTTGCATAGATAATATAAAATAAAATGTGTGTGTAGGAGCATCTCGAATAGATTATTTCGATGTCTAAATAACTAATTTTTATATCATGGAGCCCAAAAACAGTGCTCCAACAGATGATGTAGATGCAATTTTTTACTCCAGACTTGCTATAGATATAAAATAGGGTACTTGGTGATGCAAATTTGCATCTCTTGTGCCTCTCAATTAATCTCGAGTTAAATCTAAGCAGTCGCACGTGCCACTTATCAGCCAACCGGAACTTTCCCGCGTCACGCTTGACTACCCCGTGCCGTTGCCTGCCGCCGCCGGCCCCCATGCACGCATCTTTCGACCCTACAGCTGCCAAAGCGGCTCGGGCGATGGTGGCCACCATGTCTGTCGCCGGTCCAGCCAATGCGGCCACCATGATGACTCCCCCATATTACATGTTGAATTTGTAGCCCCTCATCCCGCTGCCGGTGTAGGACTGGAGCAGCCGGCGAAAAAGAAGGTAGCAGCAACCAAACCATGCGGTGGCGGCTCGAAGCGGCCACCGCGCGATCCCGCTGTAGCTTCATCCCAAACGAAGAAGATGAAGGCGGCTGTGGCGGCTGCTGCTGCTCCTTCGCCGGTGTCGCCGGCAGCTCCTGTTTGGTGCGCACTAGCTTTGTCACTGGTGACGCCCGAGATAACAAAATTGTGGAGCAGCTACTGTGTGGCTAATGAATTTTACATCACCTATTGGAGCACTAGCTATTTTGACATCATCTATTGGAGTTGGAGGTTTTTGGTGACGTAAAAATGCGCTTGTATGTGATGTATATTTTAGTCGAAACACAATTTGGTGATGTCAAATACATCATTTATTAGAGATGCTCTAAGTGTACTTTCTTGAGTTTGGAAAAGCATTGGCACTGAAAGCAGTAGGACCTAGAACTATTTTCTTATCTTCCAAGCGGTGTGTCCCTTAGAGTAGCTTTTTTTTGGGAAAAAACTTTCAATCTATTCATCTTCAATCATGGTAGTACAATGAACACTAGAAATAATAAAAATTACATCTAGACCCGTTGATCACCTAGCGACGACTACAAGCACTGAAGCGAGCCGAAGGCGCGCTGTTGTTGTAGTAGACAGTCGGGAAGTTGTCGTGCTAAGGCCCCATAGAAACAACACACCAGAACAGCAACCGCCGCAGATGAAGAATGTAGATCAAAAAGATCCAACTTGAATACACACAAACAAAGACGAACTACGAACAGATCCGAGCAAATCCACCAAAGATAGATCCGCCGGAGACACACCTCCACACGCCCACCGATGATGCTAGACGCATCACCAGAACAGGGGCTAGGCGGGGAGACCTTTATTCCATCTTCAGGGAGCCGCCGTCTTGCCTTCCTGAGCAGGACACAAACCCTAACAAAGCCAAAAGTTCTAGAGCCTCAACCATGCATTAAGAAAAGAAGAACTAGTAACCTAATTAGGCAAGGACACCAGAAGAGCTGTGTGTGTTCCCTATGCCTGTGTGCCCCACATGCGGGCGCCATTCATGTGTGTTCACAAGTGCGCGCCATGTGCGCATGCCCTTCATGTGTTATGTCTACCTTTAATTACTTTGTGTGACGAGTGGCGGTAGCTAGACAGGGAGGCACAAGACACAGGGAAAGACCTTGCTAGCCTGCATGCGGTGGTCGAGGTTTATGCCATGGTCGTGATTGGCAGCATTGGACGCACAACAACTACAGACAGGGGAGGTGTACACGATGGCAATTGTCTACATGGCACGTTGAGGAGAGGAAGGAGAGAGGAAGCGTCTATATGGTCACCGCGTGCACTCTTTAAACGTCAGCCACGTAGGGGAAGCAACCACTGCAAAAAAGTTGATGGCGACAGACGGCGGCGGTGGTCGGGAAAGGGAGGATGCATGCGTCGTGTAGGCGGCATTCTGAAAAAAAACAACCAAGCAGGGAGGACGTTGGCAACAGACGGCGGCTGTGGTTGGGAAAGGGAGGATGCATACATCATGTAGGCGGCGTTCTGAAAAAATTCACCAAGCAGGGAGGACGTCGGCGACACGGCGGTGTGCTTGGAGAAACGGTAGTTCAACCAGGGGTTGCCGGTGGCCACTATAACGATGAACAACGGTGGTGGTCAACTCGTTTTGTCGGTCCTGTTTGGGGCTCGTTCAAAGTCCGTACTGGACAGACAATTTGTCAGCCTTACATTTAATAACCAGACATGTGACAAGACCGAACGAGCCACGAGCGGGCTACTCGACCGTAGCGTCCACGTTGAAATATAATATACATACTCAGAGTTAGACTGTCATGCATTGGGTCATATAGAGATACTCCATCTCAACAACTGGAGAACAAAAAGTAATTACGACCAATGGTAAGATGGATGTAGGAACGAGATCAATTGTTGGTGGAAACAAAGTTCCAATAGAGGAGAATGGACTATAGATAGATAACACAAGTTACACAAGCATTACACTATGAGTTGATGATCTTATTCGTATTGAACTAAATACACTTGCTATCAACTTGACATAATGAATGCACACTTGCAAACACAACAAAATAACGGCTCCCGGCGTTGCCCGCCCCCACCCCCCGGCTCCCGGCGCCACCCACCCCTCCCCCCACACCGCCTACCCGGCTCCCGGCGCCGCCCACCCCCACCTCCCCCCAGTTCCTGGCGTCGCCCGCCCCCACCTCCCCCCGTCTCCCGGCGCCGCCCACCCCCACTTTCTTCCCGTATCCCGACGATGCCCCGCCCCTACCTCCTTCCTCGCTCCCGCCGCCTCCCGACTCCCAACCTCCCAGGATCCCGGCGACGCCCCGCCCCCACCTCCTCCCTCGCTCCCGGCGCCGCCCGAGCCCCAACCTCCCTGGATCTCGGCGTCACTCCACCACCACCTCCTACATCCCACAGCAGCGGCCGCCCATGCCGCATGTGCGCGCCTCCGTCCTCCTCCAGGCACCGGCAGCGCGCCCCGCCCCACGCCGCCTGACACGCGCGCACCTGCCCCAAACCGCTGGCTCGTTGGATTTCCAGGCCGCCGCTGGCTTGTTCTTCCTCTGGCCAGCGCAAGCTCGCCGGCCGTTCATCTTCGCCACTTACTGAAGGTCAGCTTTTTGAAATTGCCATCATGTGTACAACTACGGCAAAATGACCTCTCTCCCGTGCCGCTCTCCTCTCTCTAGCTGATATGCTTTTGTATCTGTACTGCAGCTTGTTCTATTCTGCTTGTTTTTAGAGGAAAATAGATGGTTCTTCACTGCCTTTCTCGTGTATGCCAATGATGTGACGCGGTTCAGCTGCTTGTGCGTTTGCAGTAATGATAATTCAGCCGTGTTTGCTTGTCTATGGTACTGAACTGACCATGTTACTGAACTTGTGTTCTCGCTAATTCTGTACTTGTGTTCTCGCTAATTCTGTACTTGTGTTCACTCTTATGTATTACAGTGGCCATGGATGCACCCAGCGAAGGACAACGATGGGAAAAAAATGATAGTGCAGCTGCTTGCCTCCTCTTCATATTCCATACCAGAAAACATCCTTCGCCCCTTTATTTTCTTCAGTAAGTTTTCATAAAAAGACCTCAGAATAGTAAGTAGAAGTTTGACACAAGGACCTACATCAGTTCAACTGCAGAAAGAGAACAAGTCCATGAGATTATTATTAAGTTCAAGATTACTACATGGTCCATGTACGTATTTAACAGCAAGTCCATGAATTACTATATGAGAAGTACAAAAAATACTGCTGGTGAGAGTTCATTTAAATACCTTATAGTGTTTTTTTTCAGTGCACACTATAGGATTTTATTCAGTTCAATAAATTCATATAGAAAAAACTGTGGCTGTATAATGATTCTTGAATTTACGTTTCTTCTTGCACTTTGCTCTATGGAGCAAAAGTGGTACAGTGATGATTCAGCTTGGGTGGGCTCTCAAAGTTGGAGACATAATAACCAGTTATTTAGACCTTTCCATCACACGATCACTTGCGGATATCCTCTGCTTTTCTTTACACCAATTTTTTTTTAAAAGTTCAAATTATAAAAGCAGATAAGTCTAGGGTTCACCGGCGGAAGTTTGAGAAAAAAGAGATAAAAGAAAAGGAGAGTTCGGAAAATGCGCTAGTACTGGTTGCTACTATCTGCTATTGCATGAAGCCCCTACTGCTTGCATTGGTGCGCTGCTATTGTTTGTTGGTTCAGCAGGGTGATGTGAGTGTGTGAGAGAGATAGCAAAATGGAATGATCTTTTACATTGACTAAATCATGGCACACTCAGTTCAATTTCTTGATTTAGTCCAATTCAATTCCTAATTTTGTTTCAGTTTAAAGACTGCTATCTCTCTCAGTTTCTATGTTTAATTACAAATTCCATGTATATTAACAGCAAATAAGTTCAAGTATATCAATAAATGGAAGTTCAGGTATATGGAATTTGATGCTTGTTGGGTGTATACAGGAGTATAAATGGATTTTCTTCTTGTTGAATGAAGCAGAACTTGTTGTTATGCTTCTGAACTTCTACCTCTTTCCCGCAGGTGGGTCACAGAAGCTATCACATCTCTTTCTGAACCTTTTTTCTCTGGAATTTCTTTTCTGCTTGTGCGTCGGGTAAAATAGTACCAGAATGAGCTAGCCCCCCTGGTCAGTAGATTTCTTTCTTTTTGTGTGTTAGTTCCTAGCTAATACAGTTACACTGCATATTTGCCATTCTATGAGAGAAAGCAAAGAAATCAAAAAGCAATCAGAGTGAGAAGAACCTCAAAAATCAAAAAGCCAGATGCAGGGCACCTCTCTCTCTCTCAAATGATTTCCTGTATGGTCCAATTTTGTATCTTTGATTTTGTTCTTTCTTGAAGCTTGGATGAGAAGAACCTAAATTGCAGTATGTTCCACCGTATGCACTTTGTTCATGTTCCTGTGTGAATTGGTCAGTGATCATCGCACTCAACCGTCTCCCTCCTGCCCCGTCCGTCCAGGTATGGACTCACACCAGTTCAAGTAGTGATGTTGCAACAGGTTGGGGAACAATTATGGAATCACGCACATATAGCGGTTGCTTGAAAATGAATTTGTCGTTGCTAGTACATTTTTTGTACCAGATGCTTCCAAGTGAATTGCCGTTTACTACTATCCACGATGTTCCTGCCATGTTTTGTTTTTATTTAAATTTACTATGTAACCGCTGCTCATGGTAACATCAAACAACAAATTTTATACGGCTGGCATGTTTGATCTGATTTGACTCCATGACCATAGTGCAAAACAAAAATCTACAATATCCTTGCTAGCTTGCAGCTGTAATTTAGTAAATTTGTCTCGGAAGTTTTGATTGCATCGCCATCTCCCGGTGGGGCTCTGTTGCCGGAGCACCCTGGACGTTCACAGCCACCACTCCAAGCCATTCAACGCCACCACCCCAGGCTGTTCATTGCCCGCAGCACCCTGGATCCTGCCCCTCACCCTAGTAGTTTCAGTTATCGAGTGAGTTTCAGTCCAACTTGAGCTTTCAGTCCTACTTGAGCTCCTTGAGATGATCATATAATTAACTTCCAAATTATTACATGGTCCATGTATTTTACAGCAAGTCCATGTAGTATTACATGGGAAGTACAAAAATTACTTCTAGTGAGAGTTCATTTAAATCTACAGGGTCCAGTGATCCCATATATCTTTTAACCAGGTTCATGGTGAAGCCAGGGTGCTTGTCGGTGATCACAAGAAGCATGCCGTCGAGAAGGAGCTGGGCGACATGGTGCAGCGGTGTGGCCAGTTCAACTACCTGAACTGTTTGACAGCAAGTCCATGTATTACTACATGGGAAGTATAAAAATTACTTCTTGTGAGAGTTCATTTAAATCCTCGTCAGTTCACCTCCTCAAAACATATTTACTTCTAATCTGCCCGTTCTATCTCCTGAACTATTGATGTTGTATCCTTTCTCTCATGATGTGATGTTATTGCTTTGTCATAGCTACAACATGGTCATAGAAACATCATATAGCTGACCACTGCGTTTGATTTTGGTCTGAGCGACCATGCTATGCTACCTACAAAACCATATAGTTTGAGTTTCCATGCATGCTCTTAGTTTTTGTTGTGTGGTTTATGCATCTCATAGTTTTTTACAATGTTACATTTACTGGCTCGTCAGTCTTCTTTTACCTTCATGTGCCCTAACTTCTAAAGATGAAGTATTAGAGTTGCTAGTTTCAATCTTCTTCTACCTTCGTGTGCACTTCTAAAAGATGAAGCTGATAGAGTTGCTAGTTTTCATGTTACTTTAACTTCATGTGCAGTAATAAAAATACACAAATGTACCCATCAGTTCAAAGTGTGCCAAAGATACAGTCCTAGGTGTGTTGTAGTGCGTGGTTAATTGGTTACTGGTATGTGCAAGGCACGACCGGTGACAGTGAGTAGGCGGCTAGTGTACTGCGGCGAGCAAGGAGACAGAGGCGTGGAGCAGATGTGTGTGGCGAGCCGCTCATGGCCGATGCAGCGGCTGTCTTACAGCTGGCTTCTAGTGCTACCCCGCCAATCATCGTTGCCCCACGTTGGGTGTTCCAGAGCTTCAATGTTTTCAGTTTGTAGTTTGAATGCTTTTCAGCTCATCTACTTTCCAATCAAAAGTCTGATCATCTTTGTGTTTCCATATTCTGCACAAGAATCATTACACATGCTGGTACCTCATCTCTCAGATTTTTATTTTTCCAGGATGCAGCCAAAACCAGATGTAGCAGTTACAAAAAAGGGTGAAATTGGAGGATCTCTACATTATTCTTGTTGGACGTTTAGAAAACAAACAAAATTTTGAAAGAAAAAATAAAGCAAACGAAGTTCGTAATTTTGAAGTTTGTGATTTTGGCTCATGGTAGGAGCTCGTTGGCAATGAAGGATGTGAAGCTTCACCACCATTCGAAACTCCAGTATGGTCCAGTTCGTCATGAGGATCTGGAGCTTCATGTTTTTCAGTTCATCTTTCATATGCTTTTTAGTACATCTACTTCCTCATTGTAAGTCCAATTTCCCTTTTATGTTTCCAGCTTCGTATAGAACAAATGTGTGCTTGTGGTTAAGCATGAGAAATGAGCATCTGTACTGCTCTTCGTTTTTCAATTTGTAGAGCAAAACATGTACCAAATTCAAAGTCTCAAAAAAAGCCTCTTCTTTGCATCTTTCAGTGCTCACTTAGGTTGGCATCAAATTATTTGTTTCTTTCGATGCCGTTAACTTGAATTTTGGGTATATCTTTTGGTGCATATTTTTGTCTGTATAAAACTTATATTTTACATTTTCTTGAGAAAAATGGATGTAGCATTCACAACCGTTTTGGATAACTAAGTAGAATGACTAGTACTGAGAGCAAGTATTCTACAAATGTACATAGTATGATTTTATTAATGGATGAGGACATGAAATCATATCTTACTTCAAGTTTGAGCACACGACTATTTTGTATCTTTACTGTTTCTAATAGAAAGTTCTGCAATTGATCCGTCCAGATGGGAGAAGGAAATCAGTCCAACAGGCGCATCTAAAGTGAGATGTCGTGCACCGCCCACTCGTTCTCAAGCTGCTCGTTCGTGTCGTGCCGGCTTGCCATCAACCAAAGTTTTGGCTCAACCCCCACAATGCATCCTCGACCACATGTAGCCTCCCACTATTGTTGCCCTCACCATGCTCTCCTACGTATTGGCGGCCTTGACGAGCTAACTAATTGGTTGCTGCTCCTGCGTGCTGCAGTACGCCGCTGAGCTGGTCACCATTTATATTTTTGTTTTAAGTTCATCTGTGTTCTTGTTGTCAGGCCGCCTGCAACTTTGTCATCATTGTTAGTTCATGTGTGTTCTTGTTGTTAGGTCCTGTGTAAGTTTGTTATCGGTTCATGTGTATTGTGTTACTTTTGTTTCTTCATTAGTACATATCCACCAACAACCCGTTCAATCATGTAAGCCAGGCAAGTTCGAAAGGAAATGGATAAAACAATGGTGATGGTGAAAATAATACAGACCATTCAACGATGTAAGCCATGCTAATTCTGAACTTATTGTTGACTCGTACTAGTACTGATGAAATGGGAAGCAAGTGTCACATGAATCCTCAATTGAATGGGAAGGAAGGTTGCAATGAGATCTGGGAAATCACTATTTATTCTATCCTTGGTTCTTAGAAAAACATGGAAACAATTATATGTGTGTTAGAATCTTAGTCCATGTGGAGAAGAACATGTTTCCTATATGAAAAATTAATACATTGTTATCAGTTCAATGTGTATTTCGTCATTAGTTCATACGGAACAACCGTAAAAATATATTTTTGATGTGTGTTGGAGAGAGTTCAGCTTTATATTATATGGTAGCTCACTCCCTCTATGGAAAATAATGATTTTTTGTCAATGCAATCCACAATCCAATACATGGTGTACCTTTTTACTAAGAGTACAAGTCCGAGTATCTTTTGATCTTTTGATGATTTGGTATCTGCTGGAGAAGGACCACCATAAGGAATATGTATGTGAAAAGTTCACTTAATCTTCTACTCAAGGTCATACGTAAAAGTTGGAAGGCTGTTGTAGAGCAAGTTCAAGATCAAAGGGTGTAATTTCTGTTTCATTTATTGCAAGTATTGGATTTTGTACTATGGACAAATGTAGACAACTGTGTTTCTTGTATGTGTTGCCATTCCATTTTTGATATATCTGCTACTCAAGTTATGCAATTGTATATACTTCCGATCGTGTATGGAAAGTTCATGTATTACTAGCATATAAGTTCAAAAAATTAAACGTGGTTAGTTCGTCAACGAAATTAAAGCAAGTTCTAAGAAAAAGAAAACACAAAACATTTTTTGGGAAATAAATTCTGCATATTCAACTATATAACACATGCAAATTCGGTGATGATGACACGTCTAAACACATTTTAGATTAAAACTTAAAAGTTTCACTTCTATAAGTTCAGGTGCTGGACTCCTAAACATGTGTACTCTAAAAAATACCTCAGTACAAACAAACACATAGATCAGTACGTTTAAGTGCTCAACCCCTAGTCATTTCGGACCATGAAAAATATCTCATTACAAACAAATTCGGTAATTTAGTAGCAGTTTGACAGAATTTTTTTACATCAATTTGACTCGAGGCGCAATAAATTTGCAAACAAATTTGATAGCAATAAAAGTTTGAAGGAAAAAAGTAACTTAATAAATGGAAAAAACTACAAGTTCACAAATAAAAAATTGTAAGTTCAAGCATGACGTCCCAGATAAGTTTGGGAAAAAGCTCAAACAAAAAAAACACAAAATTTCAAATGGTAAAAGTTCAAGTCGCAGAACGAGAGAAGTCCAAAACATCATTGCAAAAAAAAAGAATTGAACTCTTTAAAAATCACGCTCAGTACAAAACAATATAGACATCCGTTCAGGTACTATTTTCTCCGAACCATTCAAAACTACTATGAAAAATACCTCATTTCAAACAAACAAATAGATCAGTATGAGTACTCTGTTTTTTGACCGAAAAAACAACACGATGGATCTCACCGTATTCAAAATTACTCTTAAACGGTTGTGAATTTGAGAAAACGTTCAACATGACTAAGTTCCGCATTATTGATAGCTGTCCAACGGTATATTATTTGCCCCATTTCGACAAACTTTTGAAAAAATCGCGTTCAAAATCAAATTTGACCGTATTCGAATTCATTTTTAAACCATAAGGAATTAGAAAAACATTTCAATATGAAAAAGTTGTGCATTTTCCGTAGCTTTCCAACGCCGTATTATTTGCGACAATCCGACAAACTGTTTGCAAAAAAAATCGCGAAAATATGTTTCGCCCAGAATTTCACCGTTTTTCAAATTACTTTTAAATCATATAGAATTAGAAAAAACAATACATATATGGAAGATGCGGATTTTCACCAGCTTTCGAACGCCATCTTATTTGCTCAATTCCGATAAAACATTTGAAAACTGAGTCCAAAATACGATTCATGTTTTCGGTTTTGAAAAAAAATGGTTTTTTCAAAACTGCTCTTAAACCATAATGATTTTGTAAAAACGTTCAATATACTTGAAATATGGTTGTCAAGAGCTTTCCAACGATATATTACACGCCCCGTTCTGACAAAAAAATTGAAAAAGAAAATTGAAATAAAGAAGACGATCTGTTAAACAGAATTGAAATCATCAGTTCAACCGCTTCGAAAACATCAGTACAACCACCTGAAACCATCAGTTTGAGTAGAGTAACAGAATAATATTCTGTTTCACGAAACAGAATAGCCCAGATGTATATATATATGTTCTTTTGTCACATAAGAAAAGAAAGGGTAGATTGTGTTAATTTTATGGAAATTAGCTCTGCTGCAAGCCATACATTTCGTTCTTGCATCATCTATACCAATAAAAAAGGGAAAGTTGCAGATATCAAACTAATCTCAAGCGTTCAACCTGGTCTATCCAATTGTCTTTATTGCCTCCATGTTTAGTGCTAAACATGTTTTACACCATTGTCCTCTAAACATGTTTAGCGCTAAACATGTTTTACACCATTGTCCTCTAATAATAGAGTACCTAATATCGGTGTTAGTGCCAATCAAGTAATTATATCCTGGCTAATATCAATGTCCACTTAATATCTACCTAATACTATTGACTAATGCAATTACTATCTTGTCTAATATCTATGTGCATTGCATGTACATGATTACTTGTTTAGGAAAATAACTCACATGGTATGGCTTATTTCTTATGTGGTAAAATCTCAGAACTCATCTAGGACAATTACGAGCTAAGACAGTGAAATATATTGAAACATTAGACAAAAGCAAATATCAATTTACTTGAAGGTCGAGGGATCGATAAAATCTCATTTCCCTTTGTGTTACCTAGCTAGTATCAAGACAATATCTGGGCTGCAGGTATTGACTTGCATTTTTTTTCCTACTCAGCATGCACACTGGTATCCTCCAATGCTACTGTGATAAGTGCATCCCAAAGGACAAGGGTTGTCGTTACTACATTCGTCGACAGCTGCAGTAAGATAAGCAAAGCTAAGCATCAGAATTTTGAACATAGTGGTAACCTTTCTACATATGTCCAAAGTGTAATTTTATTGGCAGTGTGTGACACATTCAATATGACCATCCGAAACAAGATAGGATCCCATGGACTCCTTCACAAAATATTGCACTACGGGTCCTCTTCATCCTGCTCTGCGCATAACTCTACAGGTGCATATACCGGGGAGTTTGTGAGGTAGATGACAATTGCGATCCACTTCCCACAATGGCTCCGGAACGTGATCAATGCTCAGATATCATTTTTCATTGACAAAAAGGATCATTGACAAAGGTATCCCAATAAATGAAATACTTACGCGAAGAAATGTTAGAAGACATAGAAAATTCTGGCGTGACATTCAACATGCTGCTTTTATTATTCTTCTTCTCCTTTTTAATTATTTTGACTCTACTTGATCTGTTTGGATACAAACTCAAAGATATAAAAATGGGCATTGGACTGAGCTTCACGGCAATGCCATCCCAAAACCACTCACTCCACAACCCATACATTGTTGCCATGATTGCTAGATCTCGTGACATCCCACGAAGCAACCATGACAGCCTACGAAAAGAAATAAACAAGCATCCAAGTCATGCACATACACACACAACATGATGCATTATTTGCATACCTAGGAATCAAGCAAAACTAGCGTTCATGTGACAGGATAACGTTGGAAAAGACCAAAGGCGGTGTGGTTAGTTGTGGGTCAATCGGGGCCACATTCCATTTTGTTGGAGACCCTCTTTAAGATGGGTCACGGCAAGCCTAAGTTCCTCCTTGAGCTTCATATTCTCCTTGAACAAGCGTTGGCGCTCTGAGGTGTCCTGAGTTCGAACCACCGCCCCTCTGCATTTGAGGCAAGTGCTATTTTCCATAGCTGACATGATGGCTTGCCTGTCAGATTTTAGCATCTGGTTCACTAACTGAAGAGTGTTGGTCTCCCGCCTTTGCGTCTTGCCCTGTATTTATTAATTTCACGAATGCAACATTTCAGCGGTTATTATAAGAGTATGACCCCATGTTAACGAGGGTAACATAGTAGTACGTTGTAGAATTTTCTAATGGAGCTCGAGCTTCATGTAGTCTCAAATTTTAAAAATTCAAAAATCATATTATTTGAATTCAAAAAAAATCATGAACATAATATGCACATACCTATCGATGAATAGTAGTTCTGTGTAAAGTTACGCGGTGAAATACATTTTTAAGATGGTTACACAAAAATAGCAAAACAATGTATGTCTAGAATATGTACTCTTCACTATTAAAGTACATGACTTTTCGTACAACTCACATCAAAACGTATTTCAAAATGAAGTTTTACACACATCTATATACTTACTAATGAACTTATCTTCAGATATTTTTGAATCTAAAAAACTGGATTTTGTATTATTTTTAAAATTCTCTCTCCATTGAGTGAGAGCGCCAAAAAGCCTCACCCATGGCATTGTGAGTTCAGATGACAAACAATGCTACCTTGTTCATTGGAGTTTGTACTAGTTAACCGCAAAAATCTGCATAACTGCATGACTTAGTTGACCCATGTGGCGACATCTCATGTTATTCAGCATGGAGAAGAATAGCATTTACCTTACTGTTGTTGCGATGGTTTTGGAACCAGAGCTTGACCTGTTGGGCACTCATGCCAAGCCTCTCACTAAGGGTCTTCCGCAGTTTCTCATCTGGATAGGGGATTTCCCGGAAGACACTACAGATGACGTTAATGAAAATGCATTAGTAAACATCATCTTCGATAGGTAAGAAACAATGATTGAGTATATATTGTACGATTCAAGTTGTTGGATCTGTTCTCTGCGGAGACGATGATAGTTGGTACGCCTTGTCTCCATCCTCTGCTGACTGTAGGTTTCTCCATTGTTGTTTCCTTGGTTTCCAGCAACAACGTTGGTATTATCAATCATTCCCACGTTGGCAGTGGCTCCAAGTAGACCATATGTCTCATCACCATGGTCGTGCTGCAATAGGTGGTTGTGTTCACTTGTCATGAAGGGGTCAAGATCATTGAGCACAACACTGTTGTGTTGCGGCCACTCCTCGTCCATGGTGATCTGTTGTCATGAAACAAAATGTTTATTCCCCTATATAGAGTTAAAGGCAGTAGTAAACTAATATTAAAAAAACATGAAGAAGTGAAAAATGAAACCACTTAGAAGGAAACTTCATACAAAAGACTACATCTCCAACTACATTTTTGTTTCTGTGCCCACATTAGTCGGATGGTACTTCACTTTAAAAATAATTTAAATTCGTCCATAGGAGTTTCCGACACCGATCTGGATGTAATCATGTAGACTTTAATTATGTTGTAGTTGACATACTTTCTTGACTTCACGATAGTATATTCATGATTACCTTCGGCTGATTACTTAAAAAAATCGAAACAAGTATGCCCTACATAGTAATGCAAAACTATTACTTTTTCATCTCATCATGTTCTTTTCTTTTTATCCAGATAACTATACCTATCTATATATACATTTGGATCTATTTATAGATTCCATATATGTGGTATATTTAGATAAGGAGGACCTACGTACAATAAAAATGAGCAGCAACTACTCCTAGAAATTATAGAAGCGAGATATTAAAATGTACTATGTGTGGGAAATCATATTAACGATAAATAATAGCATCGTATGCACAATAATACAATCAGATCTATGAATATTATCAGATCTATGTTATCTCCAATATTTTACCTTTGGAAGATTAGCTTACCTTATAGCAAGATGCTAGCCATCTCTCAAGCAAAACGATGAAACACTACTTTCTACGTGTATCTACTCATTCCATCACACATGTCATGGAGAATCCGTGCCTAACTTTTCAAGTTAAAGATCATGGGATAATTAGACTAAAACTGTATAAATATTACTTGATGAACGGTTTGAGGAAATACCGTTGACTTCGGTAGTCGTCTTCCTTAGAACTTCGATAGGCGATCAAGGGAAGGAAGCTGTTTTGTTCCTACCATCAAACTCATTCGGCAAAGAATAGCCATGATCATCAGAATTTAAAGCTGTGGGGAGCATGTGGAATTTAGGCTATAGGACCCATGATTAATGCAAGCAATTACTTGTATCCAAATATAGGCTCAGATATCATGGATTTTGACAGTTGGGGCATATCTTATATATTGGTTATAATTAAAGCTCATTAAGTATATTTACGGAGTGATTATTGGGATATTGATAAAAACACATTATGTCATTTATACAATAGAAAATGAGTGGTTCGGATTACTAATTGAAAAGAACGACTGAGATCCATAATATGTTTTTGATCTAGATGACATATATGGACATAAAGGGTTCTTCTGCCAATACTACATAGAGAGTATGTTTTTTAAGGCATATTTTTCAGTCTATTCATCAAATTTGAAGGCAACACAATAGAGAACACTAAAAATAACATGCATCCAAGTATAAGGCTTACATGCCATGGATTTTTGAATGTTGCCGCATGGCCCATATATAGGGCATAATTAAGGCTCACTAAGCATATTTGCTAATTGAATATTGGCATATTTTTAAAAAAAATCCTATATTAATAAGCCAATAGAAAACGGGTGGTTTAGATTACCAATAGAAAAGAACAGAAGAGATCCATATTATGTTGTAGATAAAAATGATATGCACGGACATAAAGAGTTCGTCCGCAAATACAACATGCATAGTATGTTTTTTGTGTGGGAAAAACTTCTTCCGATCTATTCATCAACTGTCATGGTAGCACTAAGAACACCAATACATCTGGGTCCATAGACAACATGCACATGAACGAGCCGAAGGCGCGCCACCTTTATCCCACCGATGCCAAACAAAACTTGTTTTCGTAGACAATAAGGTAGACATCATTACACCCATTAAGGAGTGCTATAATGGTGGCCAACCAGCTACGCCACTTGGCACATGTTGGTTGGTTACGGTGAGAAAGTTTTTGAATTTTTTTGTTTTTTCTAAATGGCTGTGAGACTTTTCCCTTTTTCTTTTTGAGAAAAGTTTTTCTAGCCTTTTTCTTTTTCTTTTTGAGATGGATGTGATGTCCACGTGACGCGAAAAGGCTTTTTATAATTTCAAGATGAAGGTGAGGTGCGCACAACTTCCTCTCAGGCGGCCCGCAATGACGGGCCCCAGTCACTATTTTAACACTAAAAGTGCATAGCTTTAGCGGGAAAGCACTCAAAGTCTATAGCCGGGCTATAAAACATTGCATAAAATGCAGTTCCGTGGACCGCAGGAAAAAATAATAATTACAGCATAAAATGCAGTTCCATACACCACGACAGATGAAATGCGAGATTAAGGGACAGTGGAGGGAACAGAAGGGACGAGAGCACGGTGTAAATTAGCAACAAAGGACCATCTTCTGTTTTCACCATCATCAGACAAAACACTCAAGCTATCATTTTAGTTGATCCGGCGAACAACCACATATGTTGCTCTTTTGCGATAGGGTTCATGCACAAGCACCTCGATGCATAATTTGGCAACAAGTCAAAAGAATGAAGGTACATAGACGTGGATCCAAAGATCAGCATCCATATCAACACATCTTGTAGGAACACCGGGTTGAGCTACAGGGTGTCAACCTATTTATCCTTTGTGATTATCAGTCAGGGCAAGCTTGGCAACACTACTGCACGTTTGTAGTAATTGCAAGAAAAAAAATCATACGTGCAAGGTGGGATCCCCAGTTCATTCAAACTCCTTGTTTTTTCTCTTGCTATATCTCTGTCTTGTAGTTTCTTCTCACATTTTAAGATATAAAATAGAAGGTCTAAATTTGGCTGATGTGGAGTGGTCGACAGATGACAGAGCTATTTGTGGCCTGGGTCCGGGTGTTCACTTTTCTTTCCGAAACGGATGGGATTCAATTCTTGAGTACAATGAGCATGTGCTATCTTCGGAAATCTCGTGTAGTGTGCTGTGACCAAGGACGAGATAAGGAGAGAAGAGAGCAGCTCTACGGCGGAAGAATAGAGCAAGGAGCTGCAAAAACATTGGTCATTGCTGCTGTGCTATTGCATCGCATGAACCGCGAATGAAGAAAGATGAACGAGAGAAAATAAACAGGAAAAAGGAAGAGTGGGTGCTACAGCTGTGCCGCTGCACTCTTGGGAAACTTTGCCATATTCATCATCCACACTTCAAAGGTAACCTTCTCTTTAGTCCCAAACTATCGTCCGCAAGAGTATTATATTCCTGTAGCCCACCGCCTTGGGGTTGTCCACATTTGGAAGCATTTTTTGGGCCAGAAATAGGATAAAGCGATGACACGCGTGGACCGTGTTGAAATAGAGGACGTCGACATGTGTGTGGGAGGTATCTTGAGACATAATTATTATGAAGGGTTGATATATTTTTATAGGCTGGTTGCTGATAATTGATTAGAAAATTCGTTGGACCGATCAAAATCATAAACCAAATTCAAATTTGAATACCCCAATCGAATGAAAGAGCCTTAAAATTATGGAACGTAGAGACTTAAAATAATTAAATGAGAGAGCTCTTTGAGAAATTATTAACCCGGTCAAAATCGGGTAGCCCAATTCTAAATTGAAGCCTCAATTAATTGCGAAGATCTAAAAATTAGGAAACATAATATATTGTATAAAATATTAAACATGAGAGTTTTGAGAAATTGTTGACCTAGTCAAAATTGGATGACCAAATTCCAATTGAATATCACAATTGATGGCGAGGCCTTCAATCCTATCGAACTTAGTGATATACTAGAAGGACTCGACGAGCTTTGATGCGGCGTTAGATTAAAAAAACGTAATCACTCTGTTTCAAAATACAATGTGTATTACTTTCTTAAAATGTCAAACCCTTTAAATTTGATTAGATTGGTAGACAAATATATCAAACTACGTAATATCAAATTGTTGTGATTAGATTCACCTTTAAATAAATTTTCATAATTTGTTTATTTAATATTGTGGTTGTCAATATTTTTACTCTTAACTTGGTCAAAGTTGAAGAATTTGACTTTCAAAAAAAAATACACCTTATATTTTAAAAATAATGGAATATTCGGTTTAATGTGGGGGGGGGGGGGGCATAATGTGTTCTATTTTTACTTATAATTCGGTAATTTGATGAGCCTTTCGTGGTGTGATTCTATATTATACGCTACCAATCTTATATATGTGGGAAAATTTCTACGTCAACGACTGCACAGGCGTGATTGATATGTTTTTACGGACTGATTGCTGTTGACTGATTTAAAAAATTGTTGGTCCGTTCAAACTCGTAAATCAAACCCGGTAGAAAGTAGAATGTATTTGCCTAAAGAATTGAACGAGGGTGTTTTGAGAATGTTGACCCGGTCAAATCGGGTGATCCAATTTTAATTGGAGTCTTGGAGACCTCAATTGAATATGGACTCTTTAAAACTATTGAGTATAGTGTTATAGAGGTATAAATGAAATAATCAAATGAGAGAGCTTTGAGAAATTATTGACCAAGTCAAAATTGGGTGTCACTGGTCAATTAGAGACCTTACTTGAATGTGGGCTCTTCAATTTAATTGGAGATTAGTGTTATGGTATATTATATTGGGTTTTTACATATGTGCCCTGGTTCCTTAGCTCTACTCATTCATCCCCACGTTCTTAACTTTTGCTCAGTTTTTTCCACTCCCTTGCCCGAAACCCTCAGAACAGGTCACAACAGATGTTGTCGTCGGGTCAGTGCTTTGACCTTAACTCTGACAAGTGGGGCCATGTTGAGCGGTGTCGTTGTTCGATAGTTAGGCCGTGGTTTCGTTGGGCCGTCCCTTGCATTAAACGCCTGTGCACGCCACCACGACAGAAGCCTGCTATGCATGCACCCAGCAAGCCTGCCTACATGCGTCGATGTGCGCCGCCACGATGCACCGACCGAGCCTGCATGCGCCAATGTGTGCCGCCACGATGCACTGACCGAGCCACTTTCGTGCACGCCAACTGCCACGGATGCAGTGACGGTCGCTGCCGCTCGTTCCTCTCTTCTCGCACGCTTGTCTCCTCGATTTAGAGCATCGTTTTTTATGATCAGTTGCAGCCTTTTCTATCCACTCGCATCTCCACCCGTTTTGCTATGACAAATAAATTGAACAAATATGTTATATGTTTTTGTGGCTGCATGCACTAGCTAGGTGGCTACATATTTGTGGCTTGTGTAGAAAAAGAAGGGTTTGTTGTGGCTGCATGCACTAGGTGGTTACTAACAAAGAGAGCTCTCTAAGAAAACAATCAACAAATATGTAGATAGGGCCAACAAGCCCATAGCACGATCACATAGTTGAAACTAGGAAGAACTTCATAATAGAATAGATAGAAAACTTAATAATAGAACTTAATAAAAGGGCCAACAGGCCCATGGCATCTCCAACATAGTTCAATTACAACTTAACATAACATAGACTCAAAAAAATAGATAGAGGGTTTAGAACCCTAGACGCCGCCTTCTCCACCTCGCTCCTCCTCCGGGCGCCCTTCACTGCTCCTTTGGGGCGTTGTCGATGGGGTATGGAAGAGTGTGCATGCGCAATGCGGTGGGGAAGATGTTGGTGTACTCCATGAACATGTTGTGGCTGGTGAAAGCAATGAACTCGCAGCCACACCAAAACACCCTGCCGAGGAGGTAGAAGGAGAGCAACCACCACCCATTTTGGATGACCTCCTCGACACGGAACATCCTTGGAGATCCCCGCGGGAGGTGGTGGTAGCCGGACGCGAGGAAGAACTTGGTGAAGTTCCTTGTGGTCCTCCACCTTGATATCGCCCACACACGTAGTGTGCGCTTAATGTACACGCCAGGAGGGTAGAGCCTCTCCGGCACGGTGGGTGGGAAGTGGTAGGTTGGTCCGGTGTATTGTATGGCTGAGGATGTGCTAGAAGAAGGAGAAGTGGTCGAAGAGCAAGAAGGGCAGATGGCAGAGAGGATGGGAGATGGATGAGGGATGGCAGAGGCAGAGGATGGCTTAAATAGCCATAGTGCTACGTGTTATTTGGTCGTGGCAATAATAGGGTCAAATGTAAAGTAGCCCGTTTTCAAACCCACCACAGCATCGGGAGTGTACACGCGTGGGAAACGGTGATTTGAAAATTAGAAGAAAAAGAAGCTAATTGCACGTGTGGGAATCCGTGGTCATATATATTATATGAACAAAAAGATACAATTTTTGAATAGTTTGTGGCTATTTTGCATGATAAAAATAAATTTGGCACTTAAAAATTTGGTCATTTTGCATTTGTATAGAACAAAAAGAACTAAATTTTGCCACATAATGTCAATTGATTTCAAACGATGCAAAAAACAGAGCCAGCACATTCACAAAAAACAGAGCAAACGATGCAAAAAAACGACAGTCTTGTTGAAGTTCGTGTGTTGTACAGTCTTGTTCTTCCCATCAAACTTTGCTTTACCATCAAAATTGCCCTTGTTCTTGAACTTGTGGGCTGGAAGTTTTTCTTCTGTAGCAGATTGGCACTAGATCCTCCCTCAATACCTCGAGCACGTGTGTCTTTTGCTCTCGCCTTTTCTTTCACATCAAGAGTACCAATGAGATCCGGAACGGAAAACTCCTGCCTCTTGTGCTTCAGTAAGGTAGCAAAGTTCCTCCACGAAGGAGGAAGCTTGGTGATAATACCTCCAGCAACAAACTTGTCCGGTAGCATACAATTGAATTGCTCAGGTTCTCTAGCAAACGACTGTATCTCATGAGCTTGCTCAACCACGGAGCGCTCTTCAGTCATCCTGTAATCATAGAATTGCTCCATGATGTACAACTCAGTGCCAACATCCAAGACCCCAAACTTGGCCTCGAGTGCGTCCCACATATCTTTTCCATTGTCAATCGACACATAAGCATCAACTATGTTCTCACCAAGAACACTCAAGAGAGCAGACTTAAACAGGGTATCCATTTTCTGAAAAGCTTGTTCCTCTTGAGGATCAAGAACTCCTTTAGGTTTGCCTAGAGTGGCGTCATAGCAGCTCATGGTCTGAAACCATAAGACTGCTCTCACGCGCCACCTCTTATAGTGGATACCCTCAAACATAGGAGGCCTCATGGATGCAGCAAAACCATTCGGGGTAAATTTCCTATAATAAGGTTTTTGGATTGTTGGAAATATGAGCAATTTACTGAATGATTTTGTTAAGAGAAATACTAGATAAAGCATGACTAATATAGCAGAGATAAAACAAGTCATGCGATCTGATAGAGAGAAAGTAAATAGCATCTGCGTATATGAAATGTAACCAAACATATCTAGGGCAAACACTAGAACAAGGAACTGTGGCAGGACCTCTAACAGGAAAAACAAGAACACGTACGGGACAGCAGCAGGAGCAGAAGCAGTGAACTTGGGGTCGACATCCTCGCCAGCCATGTCGTCGAAGAGGTTGTCGACGTCGGGGAAGAAGTGGTCGTTGCGGAAGTGGTCGTCGGTGTCCGTGATGAACCGGTCAGTAGTCGCACAGAGCGCTCCCCAATAACCTTATCACCCTTCTCCCGTACATGACTCAAGGAGGTGCGGTTTCGGAGGCCTACTGTCCCAACCTGCGGTACACGCCGCAAGCCGGGATGTGGAAGGCAGCGCAGTGCTCGCGAACTTTGTGGCGAGAGGAATAGGATCTTCTGGTGTGCATCTCTGGAGAGGAGCGACTTCCTTTTTATAGGCACAGGAGAGAGAGACGAGAGGCCAGCGACGGAATGTGAAACAAAGAGACGAAGATGAAGCGAATAGCCAGCAGCCGAAGGGCTGCACCATTCGCATTCAAACTCCACTATCGGAAAAATCTTTTCAGCGTCCGTGTGACCTTTTGTATACCCATCGTGTGTGGCAAAAATTTAGACATCGGCTCGGCTCATTCCCGCAGCCCGCAGCGCGTCGTGATGAGGCGGACGGTGGAGGAGGAGCGCACGTGGATGTCCCTCTTGTTCTCATGCTCATACAAGTGTGGAAAGAACATCCCTTATAAGGAGGTCCAACTCCCACTAAACTAGCAATGTGGGACTAAACTTTAGTAGTATCCCTTACCTTGCACGAATGGGCCAAGTGGGCCTCTAAGATTTATTAGGAATTTCTGAAATAGTTATTGGGTTATCCCAAAGTAGACTAAATTCCAGCAATTTGGATAGAGATGAAGTCCATAGCTAGAGATGAGGAGTTATTAAAAACTGCAATATGTTATTCCTAGTTTGTATTATAATAATATATACCGTTAGGTGTCGGGAATTACACAGGAGCACCTAAAAGCATGGTTAATAATATAGCCAATTGGTGGCTATAAAGAACCACCATGTCATCTATAGCCATCATCTATATGCACTCATACAATAGTGTGGACTATAAGGTTGACTATTCCATTAGTACTTTTTTCCATCTTCTCTCTATCTCTTGCTTTGCATTTATTGCATTTACCTAGGAATACATATATAGCTAGGCTCTTGCATGAGAGCCCACTCCCCTTACTTTTTCACATCTCTCTCCTCCACATAAGCAAAAATGCCATGTAAGCAGACTATAAGCCCACTATTGTACTTGCTCTAAGTGTTCCACCCTCCCACATCACCACCATTATTCCCTTGTATATAGATTAAATGCTCTTTATTAAGTTTTGTATCTTTCAAGTACCTCTAATAAATCTTCTCATACAATGATGTACTCCCTCTGACATTTAAAGAGTGTACTTTCAACTTTGTTGGATATTCAAACTATCTCAAAGTTCGACCGAGTTTGTGTGAAAATATATCAATGTTTGTGAAACCAAATAGGTATATGATGAAAATGTATTTTATCACGAATCTAATGCTACTAACTTGATAGCATAAATGTTAGTGTATTGTTGTATAAATATGGTCCAACGTAAATACGTTGGACTTTCGAACAAATTAAGTTGGAAGTACAATCTTCAAAGGACGGACATTTGTATGAGGTGGACCCACCAGAATGGAGTGAGCATGTTGTTGCCCACTATAAATGCACCTACAGCCTGTTCGGCTTGTAAGGCTGGTCATAGAGGAGAGTAACTTAGACTAGTAACATGCATTTGTTACTAGCCTATGTTACTACCTTAATAGTGGGCAGGTAGTGTCATATGTGTGGTAATATAAATATCTTTATTACTTTGTAGACTCATTTTGCATTGGAAGCGCTATGTGATGGCTCCACCTTGTACAGGTGCTAAGTCTGCCATGTAGGCAAAAAAGATGACATGGCACGGTAATTAAGAGGAGAGAGATGAGTGTGGTGATCCTAGGAAGAAACAATGCCAAGTGCAGGAACCTAGACAAAACACTTAAAAGAAATAAGCCCACCAATGCATGGATAAATTTAGTTGTTAAATCATTAAATGAAGGATGCTTAGCTACAATAAGTTAAGCACCTTTGCATTGAAGACTTTAGTTGCTTAACTTTTTAATGTGCTTAGCACCTCATCTAAGCACCGATGCATTGGAAGAGGTATTATGTTACTCTATTTGCCTCTCGCCTCATTAACTACTTGTCACCTCATAATTTTTGCGTATGTGGCATCTATGTTACTACCTCAATCCTGGTTTATTAGTCCGCTTTGTAATTTGTGCTAAATTTTGATCAAAAATTTAACTGACAAAATATAAGTGCATGTCAATAAAAATTATATCGTTGCATTCGTATTTCAACATAGGTTTCAATGATATAATTTTAGTGACATGCATGAACATTTTGTTAGTTAAATTTATGGTCAAAATTTAGCACAGACTATAATGGATACCAATAAACCAGGACAGAGGTAGTACTACTTATGTTACTCCCACTATGACCAGCCTAATCAATGTGTTACATGGACCTGGTAATCCCATATACAGAGGCGCAACCTCACATCTGCAGCCCCACATGAATGCGGAAGATTTGGAGCTGTCCTCGCAAAAAAAAAATATTTTGAGCTGCACTTTTTGAATCATACTTCACACGCTCACTACGATCACCAACAAATCATAAAAAATAATTTCTGCATCAAGATTAAAACTACAATGTTATTCCTACTTAAAGATAACGTGTGTTTATTGGATAAAAATCATTTCAAGATTTAGCAAATGCGAAACCAAATTTAATTCCAAGAAGCCATGTGTCTTCTATAAATGATAATCAAGCCAAGATAATTTAAGTAAACACTGGATTGCTAAAATTTATAATTGAATTAAATAAAAATCTCAAGGTTTTCTATGTTACTAATTCATAAAAGTTTCATTCTATAAATTCAGCGATATTAGGTCTTTCTAGGAAAACCAAGATTCTAAAAAACTCTATAGTAAAAGATACCAGTGATTTTTTATGATATTACATTTTTATTTTAAGTGGAAAAATAATAACATCACGATAATAATTCCAAAGTTTTTTTAAATAATTGATTTCTTATCAGGAACAAATTCACCACTATTGATCATTAATACGATGGCACATGTCAGGCATTGCTTACAAGCCGGGTTGCACGGGAATTTATATTGGATCATAACATGCTTTTCTATCTCCTCGGGCATTTATTACAAGTCCTGTAGAATTAGTATTATGCATCATCATAGTTTTTAGAAAGAGAATATCCTGGGATTAGCATGATAAAGCTTCCTGGAATTATTATCAGGAAGTTCTCAAGTTTTTATTAATATCATGAAAATCAACTCATTTTTTCATAATTTCCTAGGAATTAGTATCTTAAAATTATGTTTTCCTAGAAAGAGAGAATTTTGTGGAATTCTTGATTTTCTTTCATTTGAAGAAACATAAATCATCCTGGGATGAGATTTCAGTTTATATAAAATATGTATTAGTTCCTGCAATAAACTTGGTTTCATACTTGCTTAATCTTGGAAATGGGTTAGGTCCTCTAAACATAATTTCTTTTGATAGTTCAAATGGTATTGGAGTTTAAAATTTGGTGTAGAAACTCTGGTGTACACTTATCAATTAATATCAAAACGGCAGTCTCTTGTTTTCAATGGTTGTCCAGAAGGTACACTTATCTTTAAACCTGGCATCACCAAAGCTTTTATTGCCAATGTGTATTGCGAATGTATATATTATAGTTAACTCATTTCGTCTTTTAATGCTAACACCTGGCCACAATAATGTATGGTGTGGATATCGGTGGATGGAGCAGCTCGGTGCTATAGCTATAAATCCTCATCCGTTAGGTGTCTCAAGTTCTTCACGGGCATGCTAACAACTACTCTCTTCGTCTCATAATATAACACGTTTTTACAAGCTAAAATGGCTTGCAAAAATATTTTATATTGTGGGATGGAGGGGTACTTGCAAGATAACATTACTAAATCATAGCTAACTGAGAGAATTCTTTATTTGGTCCTTTCTTAAAATTTGCTTCCTTTTTTGACCTAAAATTTTGTTTTGTTTTTTTATTTACACTCAAATTTCATTGTGTTCCCTACGTGACACTTTCGTTAGTTTTGGCTAGTAACGGTGTTAAGTCTAACTTGAAAAGATTGTTTTACCCCAAGTGTAGTATGTGACCAGATTATTTACATGCATACACAGAGGTAGCATATAAATTTGTACAGATTAATCTTACAGATGATAAATTAGACCGTGGCATGTCAATGTGTTACCTTACTGAAATGTGTTTTGCTCTGGACTGCTGCACATGTTCAGACCATTGCATTACAGATCGGCTGATGGCAAGAAGGCAAGACCACAAGCTTCTGATAACTTCTATCTCCATCGAGTCATTCTAGTAATGAGTCCCAATCACAAATAAACATTTAAACTATGTACACGAATCAATTAGTTACTGGTAGTGCGTACATGATTAGTAGTTGAACACAGAAGCTAACACACGTACGTGCGAGCTAGCCTCAACGAAGCAGCCAAGCAGACCGCTTAATTGATCTACAATACCTTAGCTAGTACGTGCACTGTAGCCGTACACGTATGGACTGGCCGGCGACTTGCACTACATAGCCTGTCGCAATTCATCTATATTTGTTTCGCGTTCGTTCCAACGAGAGAAGTCGCTACGTTCCGAGAGAAGATCAGATCGATCCAGCAGAAGCTAGTCTCGTACGTACGTCTACGGCAAGACCGCGAGAGTAAAGTTGCCAGCCTGCAAGCTCTGCACGTACACTGCTGATGCTTGAAAATCAATCAAGCTGCTCACGTGTGCTAGCTTGCACGTATGTGTTGTTTCTGGACGATACGAACTAGGGCTCTAAAACCAACACGATATACAGACACGGCCGACAGCCTCGGGGCCGCCGTGCATGAGAGGTGGCAGCGGCCTCGGCGCACCCACACACGGGAGGAGGATACGGCCGGCCGCTTGGCCGGCACGGGGAACTTGCAGTCGGCCCCGGCCCGGATCAGTGCCGTGTGCGCTCGTGGCAACTTCGCCCCCTTCTCTTCCCTTTTCAGGTAACATACTATCATTAGTGGCAAAATTGTCCGTGCACGTTCTAGTTACCACCGCTGAATGAAAAAATGGATGAAAGGGTCACATAGGACACAAAATAATGTTTGAGTGTCAAAAAAGGGATGAAAAAATTTAGGGGACCAAAAAGGAAAGAAAATTTTAAGAAAATGACAAATAAGGAATTCTCTCGAGCTAATTAGGCAACTAAACAAAAGCTTGAACTTGCAAGATAACATTACTGAACCATAGTTACTTAGGCGAATCAACAAAAGCTGGAACTTGTACCCATGACTCCTAAATTTAACTCCATCATTGCAAGCTTCTAGTAGTTGGTCGGTTTTTCTTTAAATAGTGATACATTTTTTGCCCGTATGCTGACAAGTCAGTAGTTCTCTAAATTAAACTCAATGCAATGTTTTGCATAGGAAGATTGATGCATGTTTGGTTGGTTATAACTTGATTCTAATTGGTCTGCATGATCTTGTGTATATCTTTGTCCGGGCAAATTTCCACTTTTAACCATATACCTTCGTCATAGTGACAGGATGAACCGCATTTTGTTGCTAATTTGAACCAGATTTGGCATCCAATTAGGTGGTCAAATGATGGCCCCACTTGTTATGGTGACATAGCTAGCCAACTAGAGCATGCATTTGGCAAAAATACGCTTCCGGTGCTGTAGACCATCAATTTCTAGTATGCACTAACTCTAAATCTAGCTCTACATCATGAGATATCGGACCTCTAGGGCCCTGTTTGTTTGGGCTTTTACTTTTACTTTTGCAGCCTTTTCACTTTGGCAAAAAAGCCACAAAAGCTCCTAAAATAGGGCCGTTTTGCTTCAGCTTTTGTCTTATGATACGATGGAAAAATCCAAAAGCCGATGCAAAAAAAATCATCTATGTGGGAGCTATTTTGGTTTTTTTTGACAAAATGAAAAAACTGCAAAAGCAGAAGTAAAAGACCAAACAAACAGGTCCCTAGCTTATCCACTGCCACATCATCGGTTCTTCTTGCCATGTTGGAGATATCGTTATGAAATATCCATTTCAGTGGGATACGATGTATCCCAACTCTGTGCCAAGTGCATGGGTCAAAGAGGAACTTAATATACTATATATTACTAGCAAAAGGGCCCATACGTTGCAATAGGAGAAAAAAGAAATCATAATCTCCACTAGTCTTGACCACATTTTGCTACATCATCGATATACATTATCACTGTCAATTTCGTCAAATCATAAACATTTGTTGAAATCATGAATATTTTTTAAAACTCGTGCACATATTTGAAATCATGAACATTTTGCAAATTCATGAACATTTTTACTAATTTTAAAAAATTTCTAAAATTAAGAACATTTTTTGAATTCATGAACATTTTATACTATTTCCAAACACTTTTGAAATTTAAAATATTTTACAAACATATTTTTGAGTCGATGAACATTTTTCTGGAAATTTGTTGAACCATTTTTTAAATTCATGAACATTTTTCTATTTCACAAACATTTTTTGAAATGCATGATCATTTTTGGAATCAGCAAATATTTTAGGATTGAATAAAAAAATTTGTTAGTCATGAACCATTTTCGAATTTTTAGGATATTTTTTGCATTCATGTACATTTTCTGAATTGGCTAAATTTTGTTCAATTTTATTAACAATTTTAATAAACATACTTTTTATAAAAGTCCTGAACATTTTTTGATTTCCCAAACATTTGTTTTCAAAATTTCAACATTTGTTGAATATGCGAACATGTTTTCCAAATATTAGGAATATTATTAAAATTTTGTGATATATTAAAAAAATATGTAAACATCTAATTTTCTTAATTTTCGGAATATTTTTGAATTAACAAATTATTTCAAGGAGGAAAACATAAAATACAAAAAGAAAAAAGGAAATTTGAAACTAGGCCGCCCGAACATGTGCCGGCCCAAAAATTGACGCTGCATCTTCTCCCAACGCTCGCTCGGAGCGCGGAATAGGAAATCCCTACATGGGCTGGCGCAGTCTGTGGTATTCCTCTGTGTGAAATATTTTTTTTGTCACTTATAGATATAGATGGCATAGGTGGGTAATGTGTTACAACTTTGAGGGAAATTTATATAACGTACCGCCTCAGGCAATAGCCCTTTATTATTAGGTAGAGATAAGAATAAAAGTCAAACTTGTAAACTTTGGCCAAGTTTATGTAAACAAATATGAAAAATTACAGTACCAAATATATCTCTACTCTTATAAATATTTATAAAAAAAACTCGAGTTGGTGATGATGGTGTGCCTGCCATCCTGCAATATAGATCGTCCGATCTATATCTGACGGATAAAAAAAAACTATGGCAATTTTTTAAAAAGATACCCGCACCCCTCTCCACATTTGCAGATAAGGCCTTCCCTCGTGCATCTTCGTCCCCCACAAGATAAACAGCTCGTATAAATGCATCTTAATGTTCCGTGCAACGCATGGGCCTCTTGCTAGTACCATATGAAAATGGGAATATATTTCAACGATGATTTTATATTTGTTTGGTAATTAAGATATAGATAATTTTCTCCGTGAACCGGTTCAAATTTTGTGAAGCTTTAGTTTTGAGAAAACCAATGCACAATATATTATCGAACGCGGTGAGTTTCACTATGCAGTGGATCGAACTTGATGGATATAAGGAAACTGTTGCGGCTAATGCTCGGCTTGCTTGCTATGCTTCATCTTGCTCCGTCCTCGCCGCTCTGTTTGGAGGGGACAACTATCACAGGTCGCGAGAAGCTAAAAACAGAGGCATAAGCTCATCGCAGGTTGTGGCCAGAATGGGGGTAAAAGCTCGTGGCGAAGGGAAGAAGGCACTTACTTACTTGGAGTGTACGCGTTAGCAATCGTACGTACGAGCAAGTGTAATTAAATTTAGCGCCTTTTCTCTCGCTCAATACACCACTTGTTCGTTGACTGCCATGCTGTCAACATCATTTCATCCAAAATATTCATACTAATTATTCACAAGTGCATTATTGGAGCAGACTTTGAATCAGTAGCCTCGTATTAGTTTTGTATCTCTAGAAAACAAGGTTGTCACTATCATTTCATCAGCTATATGTTATCTGCGGGTGTCAATGAATTACAAGAATGACATATATACTCAGAAGAGTAGTAGAAGACTAAATGCTAGTTGCAGCTTCATGCATGTCAACTAACAGAAGTTGTTGAGGATGCTGGTGCGCTGGAAAGATGTTGTGGCCGGCCTCCAAGTTGCAGTAATGTGCAGCTCCATCTAATTTTCAATTGGAGGTCAATGCGATGGGGGTGGGGAGACTTGCCTGGCGCTGGAGAAACTAATAGATGTTGTGGATTTCTATGTGGTCGATATACATTGTTTAGCAAGATGCTTGGTTTGACTACTAACCTGAGAATTCAGAAGTTGGTTCATTATGCATGCCAGATGTATAATACCAATACATTTTAATTCAGACCTGCCCATCCTAGAAGTTATGTGGGGGCTCTAATATTTATCGGAAAAAAGTAGAATAGAATCTATATATAGATGTAGACGAGAGATAAACAAGCAACGGAGATCGATCACTATGTTGCACTACTCGTCTTTGATCGCTATCCTATGATCAGGAAACTCGCTGGAGTAGAGCAATCCAAACTCGAAGACCGGCACAAGAAAATCACCATCCAAGTTGCAGCTAGAGGAGCCTTGTATGTACTATGCATGATGGACCCACCTCCAACGCGTAAATTGTCTGGTGAACATAGGGCGCGTTTGGTTAGTTTCTCAGCGGAGCCTGGCCCAGTGGAGCCTGGTTTAGTGTAAACAGGCTCTGGGCTATCACCTGCATGTAGTTTGGTTGCCCACATTAAACCCAACTCACATACTCCTCGTAGTGTAAATTGCACTAAGCCCAGCCTGCATCTTGAAAAACGGTTAATTTGAGCATTCCTGGCGAGCCAGGTTTTGGGCGCTTTAAGTTTCATGCGGCTCAGTTTCTATGTACGAGCCAGGCAACATGCTACTTAGCCTGCCAGAGCCTAGTTGGCCTTAATGCAGGCTACCAAACGTGCCCATAGTGTCATTGGGTATCCTTGCGGTGAAGACTTCTGAGAGGCGACCAAGCGTCATTCTCAAATCAGCCAGCTTAAGAGAGGATGATCGTTTTCCAAGAAATTGCTGCAGCTTACTTACGAATTCCAATTGGACGCGGACATGCAGTTCAATAGTACTCCAGCTGGGGCCGCTTGCTGATTAGTCATTCCTTGTACAGTATTCCACTACGGTCGGTCGCTCCCAACTAAAATATACGGCGGCTGAGCACTCTCGGCCGGACTTATAAAACGCCGGGATGCTTCGCCGCCTCTCCATTGCTGAGATGTATATATACACGGCAACCGAAGCTAGCAAAACCTACACCAGTACCAACAGAGCTTCGTTGGTTGCTTGCTAGCTCTGATATTCAACAGACGCTCAATGGCAGCGACGCGTGCGTGCTTGGTCGCCCTCGTCGTGGCTCTCACGTTTGTCTTCTTGGAGGGACTGGCAGCAGCGGCGCCGGCGACTCCGGAGAGTACAGCGCAGCGGCAGCGGGAGGTGCGAAGCCTCCTCAGGCGGCTCAATAAGCCTCCTGTCGCAAGCATTCAGGTATACAAGTGTCGCCAACTACCTTCAGGTTTATATCTTGTCACACATACGTGCTCTGATTTATTTTGTGTTAAACTTTTTTTTGAGGTATATTTTGTGTTAAACTTTGTGCTGGCCAAATTAAAAAAGGTTATCAACTTATTTTTTTTGTATGATGTAAATTTAGTACCATACATGCATGATTTGTACCGACTAGTTTATAGAACTAGATGATGTTAGAAGTAATCCGAAGTACCTGGTCCATCATCCAAGGAGCAAGCAATCACACCATGCACAACACCGAGATTTGTTAACAATGTTAACGAACTTGGCTACATCCCCACGGGTGCTCCTTCCCGTGACGCCATCACAACACCACACAACCGCCATCCGGGCGCCGGCACACGCCGCCGGCTCTCCTTGCATGCCTGTGCTATTATATTGGCATCAGAGTTTTGGATTTCGTCTAGAAAAAATGAATTTCGTCCAAAATTCGTCCATACTGTTTGGGCCCGGTGTTAGTGTAACCCGGTCAAAAAATTCAGGTCCTACGTCCAGCCTACTGCTCCAGCGCTCCACCTGCGCCCAGCCCAGCCTCCTCCTCCTAAAGCACTCCTCCACTTTCTTCTCTCCCCCATTGGAGGGTGAACGTTGTGGCAGCGGTAACGCCCGTGCACGCGGGCGACCCTGTAGACGGCGGCAACACCGTGGAGGGCCACCACATGAGGTCGTAATGACTTGGTGCATAGGTTCTACAAGAGTGTTAATCTAGGGTTCATGTCGAGTGTATAATGTTCAATTCTTGGTCTATAATGTTTTGGTACATGGATTCTGTTAATTGATTTCTACATATATATGTTGATAAAGACTTTGTTCTATATATTTTTTCTGGTTTATTTCAAAGAAATTGCCAAACTGTAGTCAAATTCGTTCCAAATTTCAAATTTTGGTTTGGCATTTTCGTCTAAAACCTAATTTCATCCATTTCGCCAAGGCCCGGTAAATTTGGCAAAACGAAATACAAAACTTTGGTTGGCATAGATTATATCGTGCGTCTACCCCTCATTATATAAGAGGTTTAGCATATAGGTGTCCTATTAGGACACGATTCCATATCCTGTCTAAACACAATACAAACTCCACCTTATACATTGGACATGAGCTTATACCATGAGTACCGCTGCTACTCCAATACTCCATGTGACTACACCTGCAACTTGTAGTCCATTCTTTTCTTGATCACTGTCAACACCCGAGAAAAATTTAGTTTCTCATTACTCTAGTTTGTGCTCCCAACTTCTGGAGTATCCATTCAATATCATCACACATCAATCACTGGTATGCGTGAAAGTGAACAACTCACTTATTAGGTGTTATAGATAAGAGTTAACTGAACTCAACATCAGCACCCTTTTCTTGACCGCATGTCTGAAACTTGAAGAAATTTCACCATTGCTTGTCGTCATCGCGAATAAAATTCACAGTTGTCTCACCACATGTATGACCACCAGAGCCCTGACACGTCTCCATGTCCCATGCATACTGCACGCTTCGCCACTATTACTGTGTCATGCCTCTGCTGTCCCGGTTGAGCCTCAAGGGTCGCGAACCCACACCACTCAAACCCCACTGCAGATTACCACCAATCATCATCGGCCAATGACAATTATCACGTTTCAATCAAACCACTGAGCTCCAGTCCGAACTACGTGTCAATCGCTTTTTTCCCATTGAACTAGGCTTCGACTCTCTGTCGACTTATGATGTAGCCCCTCAATCAGCACCTAATGATGTATTCCAAAATTTAGCTTCACCTTCAACATGACTCCATGTTAAATGATCAGCCCACACTCACCCCTCGTTGCCTTCAAGGTCCCGTGTGCATCGTCTTCTGTACCGACCGACTTGTGTCACACTATCTTGTCCGACCCAACTGAACTTGTATGGCTGCATGGAACACTTGAGGTTCCCAAATCATCTTCCGTGAGTTGTAATCCATCACATAATAATTCCAACTTAGCTGACATGATTTCCAGCAACACGACGAAGCATCCCTGTCGTGCCAACAAATATTTCACCTTATCTGCCATAACCCAAAGTTTCTTGTTCCATCGAACTTCTCCACCTCAAACTTAGTTTCCGTTGGCGCCATGGTTCTTCATACTGGTAGTAGTTGAGAATACATATGAATGAAAATACATATGAATTCGACTATTGGTAGTAGGAAAAAATATTTATTGAATATAAGTAACATAATATAGTAAAAACTCTCATGCATACTTACATGTTGAAGTGGGTCTTCCTTATACATGGTTGCATGTCGAGGTAGCATGTTGAGAAAAATATGTTAGTAGGGATCACCCAATTAGTTAAATAATATAGGCTAAATATCTTTCGTACCAGAGACAGATTATTTGTTTTTGTGTGCGTGTAAATATATATTTAGCATCATATATATACTCAAGGAAAAAAATTCACTGCTGCTGCAGTATGTGATTCTTATTAATAAACATGCAAAGTGATCCACAATATTTTGCTGGCATCATCATTAGTATTCTTACTATGATGAAAAATACATTTTACTAGATAAAATATTACAAGCTATCAAATATTTCTATGTGAATACCAGCACACTAATTCTAGTTTATAATTGTCATGGCACAAATAGTTCAAGGTCAATGCTCATGAGATGATTAGGTGCATTTATGAAGATATTTTCAGTATAGTCTGGTATAATATAATATGGGTCCATAAAATGAATGTTCACATCATGCTAATGCCAGTTATGGAGATCTATAAATTCTCATCTGCTGATAAGGTGCAGAAAAATAGAACTATTGTGACGATCTATGGGATGTCGAGTCTTCCTGCTATTTTAAGTACCTTTTTTTGTTTTCTGATTTTGTAACATGCTTTTTTCTAATTAATTATATCTGATTTCATATAAGATAAATATGGTGTATTATGAACATGGGTATTATATTTTTAGAGAAAGAACATCAAGGTTGAATATGCACAACACTATAGATGATCTTTTGAGTGAACTTTCAAAAATAAATAACACAACGATATTCTATATATGGAAATCTCTAAGAGAATTTTTGTCATTATTGTATGCATGATTGTGTTGCTAAAATGAGTAATATTTCTTTTGGGAAAATAATTTATATTAGCTACATTTATACAGTTTCGATAACCAACTTATACATGCATAGTGGGATAAATTCGATAGCAAAATTTCCGGAATGTATTATAAAAACAGAAGAAGTATTATTGACATCGACTTTTAGTTCCTGCTCTATGCTGTGATTGTCCATCCCATAGAACTAAAATTCATCAAACTTTAATTTATTTTAACAGGTAAATGCGAGAGATAGGATCTCTTGACAATAAATAAGTTTGCTGGCATGATATTTATAGTATTGCTATTGTTCTCATTTGTGTGGACTTATACTAATTGTGAACCTATGGAGCATCTCACCCATAGCTTGTCCTGGCTTTGATCTCTCTTTGTCAAACACATCAAATATAAGAACATCTCTATAGAATTAAGATTCTATCAAATTATTTCTAAATTCCTTTAACTAATAAAGTCCTAAGATATAGGCTCACATCACAAATTGTTAGTATATTTCTATTGGACCGTCATCGTTATCCCTAGTGCAAACACTTGCCTGACCGTCGATCTAGGAGGCTTCACCGCCATTTACATCTTCCCACATATCTATCTGTTTTGCTGGCATTAAGAATGTGAACATGGTATGGATTATTGTTCCATCAACCTCGCATATAATTACAAGAAATCCAACCTAGTTCACTTCATGTTTCTAGATCTAACGTGTAGTGTTAATGTTATAAAGAGAAAGCATCGGTCATCTCGTCTAATTATATTTTTAAAATATGGTTGCTCTAACATTTTTCTTGCACATATGTATAATCCGATTGATTTTTTATCACATATTACTAGGATATTTTATGATAACATCTATTTCACGATGTTATCTAAGTACATATTAGAAGATTCATAGGTACTTAGTGATTGTTCTTAGTTGACCCCTTAGATTTTCTCTAATTCTACTAATTTTAGTCGAAAAAGTTATTACGTTTAGTGGCTTTAAATACGTTTATACCCACATGTATTTAACCATAGCATGACACAATTAAGATCATTTGTTTATTTAAGAAGGGTTTACCCGGTTAATGAGTATATTTTTTCTCTAGTTCTAGCCATTTTTGTTAAGTTGACATATCAGTAAGAAGTTTGTGGAAGTTAAATGCCATGCTATTCCAAGAAGTTTTGTGAGAATCGTCAATAGTTATATGCTAGTACATGAAAGTAAATTAGTTCAAAGAGTTAAATTTTGGATTCAGGAATGACCTAACAGCTTATTTTGGAAATATCATTGCCGTGTAAATCAAAGTTTAATGGTTCAAATACCTACTAACTATAAGGGCCATTATTGCTTTTGAGAATATAAGGGTGATCTATATCCCATATACCTAAGTATGTAATCCCAACTACTTGTGTAATCTCAAAATGCACATATGCCATCTCACCGCACATGCCACCTCATGAACTATTTTCCTTTTTTCTCTTTTGTGAATTTCATACTCCACCCAATTAGGATCTTTAATGCAAAATGTGATCTCAATGTGCAACCATGTGTGCATGGAAAAAAATCTGTACCTCAATATATAACCATGCATGGGAAAATGTTTTTTATGATACTTATATTTGATAAACATTTTTACACTACCCAAGAGTAGCCTGGTATTACCCATCCAAATATTTATGCTCCATACGACAACCTCATCTGAATATATTGCAACCAATTCATACAGGAATGCATGTTCTTGCAAAGATCTAGATTAATCGAAGGGAAAAGGCTTGCCGCGAAAGAAAAGTATGCATTACATGTTCCTTATTGGTCCAATATGGGCCTAATTAGGTTTTTATGTTTCCATGCAAGCTATGGCTTATGACTGATGTTTAATCACAACTGATAAAAGTTAGTTAATTATGGAGGTAAATGCACATCAATGGCATCATGTTTTGCTTTCTTGGTGAGAATTTCTAGCAAATATCTTTATTTAATCTTGTATTATTATCTCAATATATAATAGATATATCCTACACATGGCATGTGTGACATGGCCTGAAGTGCTTATTTCTACACTATGCATTTCCAATTTCATCATATAAAATTGCACGTAATTGCATGATAGATTTTTGAGTAGCCTATTTTTCATACTATCAACTCAAGTAAGCATAGTGTAGAAATAAGAACATTTTGGATTACATGTAAATGAAAAAAGTGGAACCATGGAATGAGTAGGTAATGTAGTTCTTATATTCTTTTAATTTCTTTAGCATTGCTAGTAGCTAATTTAGTGATACTGGTGAATTTACAAACGTCCTAGCGAATAGGTCGTTATGGTGTTTTTTCAATTTCATACATAATTTATACTAATATTTGTTCTCAAGTAAATTTATCGAAGCTACTTTGTGCTATGAATATGAAGTACAACCATATTTTATTGACAATTACAAATTAAATTAGTTGACACAATTACTTAGATGTGACTACCTAAACATATCTTTTGTACGGAAGATACAAAGTTTATTAGTTAACTCTTTGTGCCATAGAACGGAGACTTCTTTGCTTTATTCTCACTGTTGGGTCTATTTATAATAGATCAAACATAGACTGTGAAAGTAAATAAACTGTGTTGGAACAAAGTAGTAGAGCTAATTTTTTTTAGTAATAGTCAAAAAAAGTATTGAGCCATGTACTAGAGCTAAGAAAACAAATAGGATCAAGTTCAGTTGTATCAGAGCCATGCCTTCTATGGTGAAAGCAAGCACCTCATTTCCACTAAAGTGCCACACCCAGCCTTGATTACCACCTATCAATCCTATGTTAGGCAAGACCAATGCATATTTTTCCATCATTATGATCTAGTCAATATCAACTTGTCTGGACCAACATCCATCATCCTTGATAAAACAAGCAAGGTGAGTCATGTTTTCCAATTGCGTTATGTGTACTATTACCAAAGAGCACAAGCTCTAAATTTATTTTATTTCATGTTCTTATATTATTTTTATCTTGAAGAGCTGAAGCAGGAAAGTGCACCAAACATAATCACAAAAAATAAACCTAGCAACCGGGAGGGATTGTAAAAATATCTTTAGTTGAACTGCATGTATGCATGTAAACTCCTTTTAAATATTGTGGTTATTAGAATTTGCACATATTTTATGAATGTGATAATTGTTTTCCTGTTGTTAGGACACGCGCGCACTAAAAAAGATACTTTACATGTGCCTTTTCCTTCTGTGTATACTGCAGATTCACCTATCAAACTTTTTTTATATTACTCTTCTATTTTTATGCTTGAATTAAATCTTAGCCCTTATAATTTGGTCCCAAAAAATAGATGGTTAGCTTTTCTTTCCCGAATTAATGTAAGAACTTCTAGGGAATCTCTAATTAGATAGTAATAAAGTAATATAATAGATAAACTTCAATTCGAAACTAGATCTTTTTTTCATTTAATTAGTTGTCCCATCAAACTTCATCCTACCTGGATGTGAATTTTATTCAATGCCTAAGACATAAGCCAAGCTCAAGCATAGAATAAACCATATCAAGATAGTCATGTGTACTAACATTAACATCGAAATGTAACCAAACTTTTGTTATAAAATCCAAATATTATATTGTTTGGAAAGATAAGTGGTTCGTATGTAGATCCAATCTGATTAATATGATGTCCAGAAATTAATGTATCGAGCAAGTGTTGTCTTTTGGATACTCGGAGATATAGTACGTACATGATCCATCGGATGAACAAAGGGAAGCCTTGCTCGGCTTTGGATTAAGATATGGAATCCTATTTTCTTAACGACATTAAAATCCCAAGGTTGATTGAGTTTGCATATAGTTGTCGGAAGAAATTTTTTATTTTAATCCACATTATGTATTGTCTATGAGAAGATTGTAGCGAAGATCTAATGTTTTCTAGTTTGCTCGAACTATTCTGTTTTTTATCTCCAATTGCAAGCACTGATTCCTATAAGTTAACAGAGCCTAGATGGAGATATCATAGACTGTGTGCACATCTCCAAACAACCTGCATTCGACCATCCTCTCCTCAAGAACCATACTATACAGGTAAAACTTTGCAACACCATTTCCCTTTTCATTTCGCGATTGGTTGTTGACAAGTTGCTATGCTCTCCAATATCCCAAATGATTCCACAATTCAGATGCAGCCTTCTTACCATCCAGGAGGCATGTATCATGAATCTAACATCGCACCTCATCACATCACCCAAACATGGCATCAAAATGGCAAGTGCCCTGAGAACACAATACCAATCCGAAGGACCAAGGAGGAGGATGTCTTGAGGGCCAATTCCATCAAGAGGTATGGCAAAAAGAGGCCCCAGAGCATCGCAAACCTCGATTCAATCAATAAACCAGTAATATCCAATATATCGACGGGGCACCAGGTATAAAAAGCCATTTAAGAATCACATTCAAATGAGAAATAATCTCCCTCTTGGATTATTACTACTATTATTTGATTCTGAAAGTGCTCATTTAAATTTGTTTTCTCTCATATTGAGTAGCATGCCATTGCATCTGCACAGGTTGATAACTGCCATGGGACCAAAGCCAGCTTCAATTTGTGGAAACCAACAATTGCAAGGGCCGATGACTTTAGCTTGACACAACTCTGGATCATTGGGGGTTCCTATAGTGGCAACGACCTCAATACCATTGAAGCTGGATGGCAGGTCGGACCTCAAAGGGAAACATTAAAACCACTTTCATATATGATGTATTAATCCACCTCTGAAATATAATCTAAAGTAACATTTATGTAGTCATCTCCCTTACCTACATTGTCGTTATCAAAAAGAACCTAAAGCAACCTTTGAGATATATCATGCAAACTAATATCAAATAAACCTCTAAACGCATATCTACATTGTCCACATGTGCTATTACAGAACATAATCTTTAGTAACCCTCTAATGTACATCTTCATTATCCCACCAAAACATTATTAAAAATAATCTAACCCTCTAAATCTACATATAAAGTCCACACTTCCCTCCTTATTAGTATTAATACTACAAAACAAATCCCCATAAATAAGAGACTAAATTAGCTAGCCCTCCCACTCTATACATATAGAAAAAGCTAAATGTATGTACATATCCTTCCTAACTCAAAGTATACTCACATGAAGCGTGTCACACTAGTACATCCAGAATTGGGCTAGGCCCTAGCCGAACTCGTTCCATAGTACCATAAAGAGTCAAAAAGTGGTACACTCATCAAAGAAATCTTATGGCATGATCAGGGTTGTAACCCAAGCAGCTCAAGACCGATCGTTGCCTTAATGTGCCACCATGTAAACCATGCATGTATGCATGTAGCGTGGACTAATAAGCATATCAATTTCTATGGTTTTGCAATCATTGAATATGTTTTATTCATGAAACACATGACAATGATAATAACAAGATGGTGGATGATCAATTTTGAGCAAATGTGGACCTCATTTCATCCAAAACAATTAATTTATTCAGTATCTTATAAGATACCTATATCTCTTATGTCCGACAACATTATATACAATACTAAAACTATATCAATAACTTAAGAAGACATCCTAGATATATAACCATGGATAGGGTGAATGTTTAAAGGGACTCAACTAAATAAGCAAGCAACATTCAATTCTATGAGTGATCAATTGTGCAAAAGGTATAAGACACCACTACTCAATCAAAAAGACGAAGATGCTGGAAAAAGGATTGAAAAGATGGATTCCATGGGAATTTATCATATGAGCAAACTTGTTGGCAAGTCTCATTCTATCTGTATAATTTCAATGGAAGGGAGAAACATGTTGTGTGCAAAGACTTAGATTGTCTTGCTTTTCCATGTGCTGCGATTAAAGGAGAACCTCAAAATCTCACTCTTCCTCACCCACTCTCTCTCCCTGTCTATCTATCTATTCCCTAATCATTCAATATATAATGGTGTAGTAAGTTGTGCAATCACTTTCAATGTGGCTGATGGCTTTGTCCTCTATATAAACATTGCAGGTATACCCAGGTCTATATATGGATAGAAATACTAGACTCTTCATCTACTGGACTGTAAGATAAACATCATATTTAATTGTATCTTAATTTGAAGAAATATCAAGCCCTCCTTTTATGAATGTTGGTAATAACATCAAGATGCTACTTTTCTACTATGTGGAATATTGTAGCGTGATGCGTATCAAACAACAGGATGTTACAACCTACATTGCTCAGGGTTCATCCAGACAAACAATCAGATCACCCTTGGTGGCAGTATCTCCCCAACCTCCACCTATGGAGGCGCACAATATGACATCGACATTTTAGTTTGGAAGGTAATACAACACTTAAATCCTAAGTTTTGAGTTGTTTGTGCCGAAAAGTTCAATCAAAAAGGGTAAGCTGATGGGGAAATGTGGGAGAATTCACTTACTTCAACATTTCCTCCTCATGTTCATGCTCCCTTAGATCTAGAAGTGGAAATAGGAATCGGCCACAATTATTTATTTTATTATAGCAGTCGCTAGGATTAAAACTCGAGAAATATAGCTTTGAGCTACATGAGTTCAAACCAAAAGCCTATGCTAATGGGAAAGGGTGAGAAATTCACTTATACTTCAACTTAGGCACACAAACTCAAATTCTTGAATGGGCACAGAGAATCGATGCCAATGTCCTCTTGTTTTTTCTATCAATTGTGGTTCCTGGCCTATCTATTGGCACACAAATGGTGTAGCAGTTGTATCCATGCGTATTTCATATTTGTCTTCGAGTGCAACACTGTTAATTTAGCTATTGAACAAGGTATCTTTGAAGTTACACCTCCTTATCTGGTTAGATCTGAAATGAATAAATATTAGCCATTGACATTAAGTAAGTTAAACTTAGTAAGATATTTAAATAGTTGCACATGAACTCGCTAATGTGTTGTGATACACTAGCCCATTAGTTTGATGTATCGTCTTTAACTTGGGAACTTAAGTCATCTACATTGTGTTAATCATTATGTATTTCGTAGTAAACTATTTTTAGCTTGTAGGACAAGGTGGGGGGAATTGGTGGCTACAAGTGGGGGGCTATTATGTGGGGTATTGGCCATCGTTCATCTTCACCTACTTGGTGAATAGTGCCTCCTCTGTCCAGTGGGGTGGTGAGGTATTTTCACCTGATGTCGGCCAAACTTCCACACATATGGGTAGTGGACACTTCCCCAATGAAGGGTTCCGTCAGGCCAGTTACATTAGGAACATCCAAGTGGTAGATTCCTCCAATTCTCTCATACCGCCAAGTGATGTGGGCTTAATAGCTCAGCAGAACAACAGTTATGATGTGCAAGGTGGTGTCTATGGAAGCGACTGGGGCACTTACATCTACTATGGTGGCTCTGGGAACTAATAACATTAATAGCCCATGAAAAGTATACCTTTTGTAATATAATGCTTTATGTGTTACTTGTGGCCCCAATACAACTGTACGTGTTGTGATGCAATGCCCAACTATTGTGTACCACTTGATTCCTAAGATATGTAAAAAAGCATTAGAAGCTTGTAACATATGCACTTATGTTTCACCACATGTTTGGGAATATGTAATAAGTGGCTTTCATCATTTGTCGTTACAACTCTATAGGCACTTCAACTAAACATCATGTACTTTCGGTAAGGATAAGCCTATTTACATCAAACTTTCAGATCTCAAAATAATTGTCCATTAAATATTGTACTTATCACTATATTTTTAAAGAAACATCTAGCAAATCTTAGTGACCAAACCATTTTCCTTCTCAATGCAATTTGTTCCCATATGGGACATGATGTTATATGATTGAGCATTTTCTTCGTCTCCATCGACCAAACATATTTTCT
>NC_053025.1:611350599-611518017 GCF_003073215.2 Triticum urartu
AAACTTGTCAACCGCCACCAGGAGGTGGGTCTTCTTATCTTTGGACATTTTGAAAGGCCCAACCATATCCAGCCCCCAAGTCGCAAACGGCCAAGTAATTGGAATCATTCTCAATTCTTGAGCCGGTACATGAGCATGTCTTGAAAACCTTAGGCAACCATCACACGTATGACCAGATCCTACGCATCAGCATGAGCAGATAACAATTTCACACAGGAAACAGCTATGACCATGATTACGCCAAGCTATTTAGGTGAGACTATAGAATACTCAAGCTTGCATGCCTGCAGGTCGACTCTAGAGGATCTCACGCAAAATTTCACGGCCTTCTTCAGGAGACACGCAGCGTTGAAAAGCTCGTGATACACTGCAATGATGCAACTCGCCGTTGATGATAGCCATGGACTTGGATCGCCGAATTATTTGCCAGGCCAGAATCTCATCCTCTGGCAACTCGCCCCGGTTCTTGTACGCCTGATAAGGAAGCTCCAATCCAGAATAACATGAAGAGCGGCCACCAATTGAGCCTCCGGATCAGGAATAGCCAAATCCTCTTCACCAGGGATCTTGACCGACGGGTTGTGCAGCACATCCAGAAAAACATTGGGCGGGACCGGTTTGCGCTGAGAGCCCAGCCGGCTTAAAGCGTCCGCCGCTTCATTTTTCCGCCGGTCCACGTGGTCCACCTGATAGCCTTTGAAAGAACCCGCAACAGTATCCACCTCCCGACGATATGCTGCCATGAGTGGGTCCTTGGAGTCCCAAGTGCCAGACACTTGCTGAGCCACAAGGTCCGAATCACCTAAGCACTTAACTCGACTTAGATTCATCTCCTTAGCCATCCGGAGACCATGGAGCAAGGCTTCATACTCAGCTACATTGTTAGTACAAGGGAACATTAAGCGGAGAACATAACAAAACTTATCACCTCGTGGGGAAGTTAATATGACTCCAGCCCCCGAGCCTTCCAACTGCCTGGATCCGTCAAAATGGATGGTCCAATACGTGTGATCCGGCTTTTCTTCAGGTGCTTGCATTTCCATCCAATCATTGACGAAATCAACAAGTGCTTGAGACTTAACCGCTGTCCGAGGCACATACTTCAAACCGTACGGCCCCAGCTCTATGGCCCACTTTGCAATCCGACCAGCTGCTTCCCGGTTCTAGATGATATCTCCCAAAGGAGCAGAACTGACCACCGTAATTGGGTGCCCTTGGAAATATTGTTTAAGCTTCCGGCTTGCCATAAAAAATCCATACACCAGCTTCTGCCAATGTGGATACCTTTGCTTGGACTCGATTAGCACCTCGCTGATATAATAGACCGGTCGTTGAACCGAATGCTCCTTGCCTGTCTCCTTTCGCTCCACCACAATAACCACACTGACCGCCCGAGCATTGGCAGCAACATATGGTAGCAACGGCTCCTTGTCAATGGGAGCGGCGAGCACCGGCGGATTGGCTAATTGTCGCTTTAAGTCCTCAAATGCTCCATCAGCAGCAGAACTCCAGACAAACTGATCCGTCTTCTTCAACATCTGATACAAAGGGATTGCCTTCTCACCGAGGCGACTGATAAACCGGCTTAACGCAGCAATCCGGCCTGCCAGGCGCTGAACATCATTGATACACTTTGGTTTAGCGAGGGAGCTGATGGCTGTGATCTTCTCCGGATTAGCCTCAATTCCCCTATTGGACACCAAGAAGCCTAATAACTTGCCCGCCGGTACACCAAAGACACACTTGTCCGGATTAAGCATCATCTTGTATGTTCTCAGGTTATCAAAGGTTTCCTTCAAATCATCAATCAGAGTCTCCTTCTCCCTGGACTTAACCACGATATCATCCACGTAAGCATGTACATTACGGCCAATCTGCTTGTGAAGACAATTTTGTACACACCGTTGGTAAGCTGCTTGAGCACTCTTGAGCCCGAAGGGCATAGACACATAGCAAAAGGCTCCAAAGGGAGTTATAAATGCCATCTTCTCCTGGTCCTTAACTGCCATTTTGATCTGATGATAGCCAGAATACGCATCCAAAAAATTTAAACGCTCACAACCCGCCGTAGCATCAATAATTTGATCAATACGGGGGAGGGAAAAAGGGTCTGCTGGACAAGCCTTATTAAGATCTGTGTAATCCACACACATGCGCCAGGTGCCGTTTTTCTTGAGAACCAGCACCGGATTGGCAAGCCACTCAGGGTGAAAAACTTCAACAATAAAGCCAGCTGCTAAGAGCCTGGCTACCTCTTCTCCAATTTCCTTGCGTCTTTCTTCGTTAAACCGGCGGAGGAACTGTTTCACCGGTTTATATTTAGGATCCACATTAAGTGTGTGCTCAGCGAGTTGCCTCGGTACACCTGGCATGTCAGAGGGCTTCCATGCAAAAATGTCCCGATTCTCACGGATGAACTCGATGAGCGCGCTTTCCTATTTTGGATCCAAGTTGGCACTGATGCTGAACTGTTTGGACGAATCACTAGGTACGAAGTCAATAAGCTTAGTTTCTGCTGCCGATTTGAATTTCAGGGCCGGATCATGCTCCGTAGTTGGCTTCTTCAACGGAGTCATGTCCGCCGGATCAACATTGTCTTTATAGTACTTCAACTCCTCAGTGGCACAAATCGACTCTGCATAAGCCGCATCTCCTTCCTCGCATTCCAAAGCGATTTTGCGGCTTCCGTGAACCGTTATTGTCCCCTTGTGACCCGGCATCTTGAGCTGCAAATACACATAACAGGGCTGAGCCATAAACTAGGCGTAGGCCGGTCGCCCAAACAGGGCATGATAAGGACTTTGGATTTTCACCACTTCAAACGTCAATGTCTCTGACCTGGAATCATGATCATCCCCAAAGGCCACTTCCAGAGCTATCTTACCAACGGGATATGCTGATCTGCCAGGCACTACACCGTGGAATACTGTATTAGACGGTTTGAGATTCTTATCTGCTAATCCCATACGACGGAAGGTCTCATAGTACAGGATGTTAATGCTGCTCCCTTCATCCATGAGAACCTTGGTGAACTTGTAACCTCCCACCTGAGGCGCCACCACCAGAGCCAACTGACCCGGATTATTGACCTGGGGAGGGTGATCTTCTCTGCTCCATATGATTGGTTGTTCAGACCAACATAGATAACGGGGTATGGCCGGTTCAACAGAGTTGACCGCCCGCCTCTGAACTTTCCGGTCTCGCTTGTCCAAGCTAGTGGTGAAGACATGGTACTGCCCATTACTCAACTGCTTTGGGTTGCTCTGGTAACCTGACTATTGCTGTTGTTGGTTGTAACCACCCTGGTTGTTCTGACTATTTTGGCCATTATACCCGCCCGGATTACCATTGAATCCTGAACCGGAACTTCCTCCACCGTAACCCGGCCCGGATCCTGAGCCACCGTCAGATTCGTGATCATACCAGAAATTATTAGAATTCTTGAACTCCTGCATAATAAAGCAATCCTTCCAAAGGTGGTTTGCTGGCGCCTCCTTCGTCCCATGTCTTGGACAGGGCTGGCTTAGCAGATAGTTTAGGCGGTTTGGGTTAGGGTTGGGCGCTCCATTACGATTTTTCGGTCTACCCTTGCATCGCTGGCCATTGTCCTGTGCGTTGGTATTAGCCACAAAGTCCACGTTATCATCCGCTTTGTGCTTGCCTCCACCACCATTGCCTGCCCAGTGATGCTGCTGACCTTTGGAGCTGCTGTTCTTCTTCCCTTTCCCTGTCTTGTCATCATCAGATTCGGGATCCTTGGTACTATCAGAATCAGCATATTTCACCAAAGCGGCCATGAGGGTCCCCATGTCAGTGCAATGACGCTTCATCCATCCCAGCTTCAGCTTCAGGGGCCCAAACCGGCAGTTGCCTTCTAGGGTTAATACTGCGGTGTCAGCGTTGATGCGGTCTGAGGAGTGCAACACTTGTGAAACCCGGCGCACCCAATGAGTCATTGATTCTCCTTCCTCCTGGACGCATGCAGCTAAGTCCACTATCGACATAGGCTGTTTACAGGTATCCTTAAAATTGCTGATAAACCGGGCTCGTAATTGGGCCCATGAACTGATAGAGTTAGCCGGCAAGCTTTTTAACCAAGTACAGGTCGTTCCTTCAAGCATCATGGTGAAGTATTTCGCACACGCTGCGTCATCCACATCAAGCATCTCCATGTCCATCTCATAGCTCTCCACCCATGTCTCTGGAGGTTGATCCGCCGTGTAATTCGGTACCTTGCACGGGCCTTTGAAATCCTTGGGCAGGCGCACGTTGCGTAAAGTGGGGATAAGGCAAGGCACCCCAAAAGAACTAGACGTAACACCAGGTTCAGTCAAGGTGGTCGGACGAACCGGCGTGAGCTGCCGAGCCTGATGCTGTGTGGCTAACTCGGCCTCCCTGCGCGCGCGGGCCCGGTCCACCACTTCCTGAGCGTTATCAGCACCACCCGCCGGGTTGTTGTCACGGGGTGCCCCACGTCGTTCATTACTCGACACTGTTGGTTCATCCATATGTCTGCTATAGCTCCGTCTTGGACGGGGGGTCGAGTGGATCCGGTCGCGGCTGTACGAGTATGCTTCCTGTTGGGCCAAAGTTGTCCTCAGAAGTTCCTTGACCCGTCGCGTCTCTACTGCCTGCGGCGAGTCACCTTCAATTGGAATGGCCTCCAGCCGTGCAGCAGCGGCAACAAGATTGTCCATTGGGTTGGAGTAGTGACCCGGAGGTGTTAAAGCAGCCTGAGGTATAACAGTGTTTTGACGAGGCGGGTCCATCTGACGAGGCTGAACCGGTGCACCGGTCCCAGGGGCTTCTGCCCGGTTTCCCTCCAACGGATTGCCGGCTCTTGGTCCTGGAGTGTTGAAAAGGTCTATGGCCTCGAAAACCGGGGGTAAGCGGGATCGGTGCTTCCTCCTCATGACTTCATGCGACGCGCTCTAGTCCAACATAAGCCTGTAGGCCTGTGCGTCTAAAGCGGCCCGCTCTGCGGCCATCCTGGCGTCCTCAGCCGCCAGATCCGCCTTGGCCTGGGTGATCTGTTCTTTTACCTTCGCAATCTCCGTGTTGTGAACGTCCTGATCCGGCGGATTAACTTCCGTCATAAGCACAGCCAACGCATCAAATAGTTCTGATAGAACCTGAGCCGGCGGGCGCACAGGGCCTCCTGCCCCGGCAGCTGTCACCGCTGCTGAACCGGAGATCGTTGCCGCAGCTGTCGAAGAATGAAGTGCTGCTTGTGTTCCGGCCATGAATATTCCAGCCCGGTTGGGCAGATCAGAGGGGTCCGGAATACTGTCGCCATCGGAACAGCTCCCAATCCGGCCATCTTGTAGCTGATAAAGAGATTCGGTTTCTCCGGTCGAAGATTCGTCACCGGAACAAACGACGGTCGCGCCGCGAAATTCCAATCCGTCCTCATAACTCCCTCCATGGATGACTCCCACGAAGGCACGCTTCATGGCCGGTTTAACCCGGGCGGATCGCGCACGCTGAGCCGTCCCGACGAGGTCGGTGCAGATGTCCGGCTCAGGGCCCGGTTCGCCGATCTTGCCAATGAAAACGTGAATGCTACCAAAGGGGACCCGGTACCCGTACTCAATTGAGCCGGCCTCGGGGCCCCAGCCTGCGTCGTCGATGTAGAGCTTACCGCGATGACTCTTAGTCATCCGGCCTACATCGTAGCCCTCGAGTCCTTCAAAGCGGCCCTCCAAGAACCGGAAACCATCGTGCGATAGCCCCACGGTGGGCGCCAACTGTCATGGTTTTGTCACGGCAGATGTCCTAGAGAAAGGACTTAGTCGTGGAGCCATCGCGACGGGTTAGCTTGAAGGGGTTAAAGCAAACACAAGGACGCAAGAGAGTTTATACTAGTTCGGCCCCTTCGGTGAAGGTAAAAGCCTACGTCTAGTTGTGATGGAATTGATGGGGTTTCGATGACTAGGGAGCAAACAAGCTTCGCATATGTCTCGAGTTGTTGTCTGTTGTCCTTGAACCGCCGCCGGGTCGTCCCCTTATATACACGGGTGACTCCCGTCGGCTTACGGAGTCCCAATACCGGCTCATAGATGTGTCCGGTTTGGTCTCTACTTATTCCTAACTTACAATATAGGTTAACTACTAACGCCGGTTTATGGCTACAGGCCTTGAACCGACCATGGGCCCTGAGCCCTCCTCTGTCTTCTTGGGCTTTAACATACTTAACTACTGACGAGGTTAACCCGGCCCAGATAGGCCGGTTTACGCCCAGTAGTAATATCCCCAACACAAGGGATGGATAAGACAATTCCCGATCTCTTCGCAATGCTAAAGGCTAAGGAGGTAGAAATCAAGAAGGATCATCAAGTGTTGATGGTCAACAAGACCACCAGTTTCAAGAAGAAGGGCAAAGGGAAGAAGGGGAACTTCAAGAAGAACGACAAGCAAGTTGCTGCTGAAGTGAAGAAGCCCAAGTCTGGACCAAAGCCTGAGACTGAGTGTTTTTGCTGCAAAGGGACTGGTCACTGGAAGCAGAACTGCCCCAAGTATTTGGAAGATAAGAAGGATGGCAAAGTGAAAGTTATATTTGATATACATGTTATTGATGTGTACCTTACTAATGCTCGCAGTAGCGCCTAGGTATTTGATACTAGTTCTGTTGCTAATATTTGCAACTCAAAACAGGAGCTACAGATTAAGCGAAGATTGGCTAAGGACAAGGTGACGATGCGCGTGGGAAATGGTTCCAAAGTCGATGTGATCGCCGTCGGCACGCTACCTCTACATCTACCTTCGGGATTAGTTTTAGACCTAAATAATTGTTATTTGGTGCTAGCGTTAAGCATGAACATTATATCTGGATCTTGTTTGATGCGAGACGGTTATTCATTTAAATCAGTGAATAATGGTTGTTCTATTTATATGAGTAATATCTTTTATGGTCATGCACCCTTGATGAGTGGTCTATTTTTACTAAATCTTGATATTAGTGATACACATATTCATAGTATTGAAGCCAAAAGATATAAGTTTAATAATGATAGTGCAACTTATTTGTGGCACCGCCGTTTAGGTCATATTGGTGTAAAGCGCATGAAGAAACTCCATGCCGATGGGCTTTGGGAATCACTTGATGCTTGCAAACCATGCCTCATGGGCAAGATGACTAAAACTCCATTCTCTGGAACAATGGAACGAGCAACAGACTTATTGGAAATAATACATACTGATGTATGCGGTCCGATGAGTGTTGATGCTCGTGACAGGTATCGTTATTTTCTGACCTTCACAGATGATTTGAGCAGATATGGGTATGTCTACTTCATGAAATATAAGTCTGAAACATTTGAAAAGTTCAAAGAATTTTAGAGTGAAGTGGAAAATCATCGTAACAAGAAAATTAAGTTTCTACAATCTGATCGTGGAGGTGAATATTTGATCTATGAGTTTGGTCTTCATTTGAAACAATGCGAAATAGTTTTGCAACTCGCGCCACCAGGAACACCACAACATAATGGTGTGTCCGAACGTCGTAACCACAGTTTATTAGATATGGTATGATCTATGATGTCTCTTACTGATTTACCGCTATTGTTTTGGGGTTATGCTTTAGAGACAACTACATTCATGTTAAATAGGGCACCATCGAAATCTGTTGAGACGACACCATATGAACTGTGGTTTTGCAAGAAACCCAAGTTGTCATTTCTTAAAGTTTGGGGCCGCGATGCTTATGTAAAAAAGTTTCAACCTGATAAGCTCGAACCCAAATTGTAGAAATGTGTCTTTATAGGATACCCAAAGGAGACTGTTGGGTACACCTTCTATCACAGATCCGAAGGCAAGATATTCGTTGCTAAGAATGGATCCTTTCTAGAGAAGGAGTTTCTCTTGAAAGAAGTGAGTGGGAGGAAAGTAGAACTTGACGAGGTAATTGTACCTACTCCCTTATTGGAAAGTAGTTCATCACAGAAATCAGTTCAAGTGATTCGTACACCAATTAGTGAGGAAGCTAATGATGATGATCATGAAACTTCTGATCAAGTTACTACCAAACCTCGTAGGTCAACCAGAATAAGATCCGCACCAGAGTGGTACGGTAATCCTGTTCCGGAAGTGATGTTACCTGACCGTGGCGAACCTACGAACTATGATGAAGTGATGATGAGCCCAGATTCCGCAAATGGCTTGAGGCCATGAAATATGAGATGGGATCCACGTATGAGAACAAAGTGTGGACTTTGGTTAACTTGCCTGATGATCGGCAAGCAATACAGAATAAATGGATCTTCAAGAAGAAGAGTGACACTGACGGTAATGTCACTGTCTACAAAGCTCGACTTGTTGCGAAAGGTTTTCAACAAGTTCAAGGAGTCGACTACGATGAGACCTTGTCACCAGTAGCGATGCTAAAGTCCGTCTGAATCATGTTAGCAATTGCCGCATTTTATGATTATGAAATTTGGCAAATGGATGTCAAAACTGCATTCCTTAATGGATATCTTAAATAAGAGTAGTATATGATGCAACCAGAAGGTTTTGTCGATCCAAAAGGTGCTAACAAAGTGTGTAAGCTCTAGCGATCCATTTATGGACTGGTGCAAGCATCTTGGAGTTGGAATATACGCTTTGATAGTGTGATCAAAGCATATGGTTTTATACGGACTTTTGGAGAAGCCTGTATTTACAAGAAAGTGAGTGGGAGCTCTGTAGCATTTTTAATATTATATGTGAACGACATATTGTTGATTGGAAATGATACTGAATTTCTGAATAGCATAGAAGGATACTTGAATAAGAATTTTTCAATGAAAGACCTCGGTGAAGCTACTTATATATTGGGCATCAAGATCTATAGAGATAGATCAAGACGCCTAATTGGACTTTCGCAAAACACATACCTTGATAAAGTTTTGAAGAAGTTCAAGATTGATCAAGCAAAGAAAGGGTTCTTGCCTGTGTTACAAGGTGTGAAGTTGAGTCAGACTCAATGCCCGACCACTGCAGAAGATAGAGAGAAAATGAAAGTCATTCCATGTGCTTCAGCCATAGGTTCTATCATGTATGCAATGCTGTGTACCAAACTTGATGTGTGCCTTGCTATTAGTTTAGTAGGGAGGTAACAAAGTAATCTAGGAGTGGATCACTGGGCAGCGGTCAAGAACATCCTGAAATACCTAAAAAGGACTAAGGATATGTTTCTCGTTTACGGAGGTGACAAAGAGCTTGTCGTAAATGGTTATGTCAATGCAAGCTTTGACACTGATCCGGATGACTCTAAGTCACAAACCGGATATGTATTTTTATTGAATGGTGGAGCTGTCAGTTGGTGCAATTCTAAACAAAGCGTCGTGGTGGGATCTACGTGCGAAGCGGAATACATAGCTGCTTCGGAAGCAGCAAATGAAGGAGTCTGGATGAAGGAGTTCATATCTGATCTAGGTGTCATACCTAGTGCATCGGGTCTAATGAAAATCTTTTGTGACAATACTGGTGCAATTGCCTTGGCAAAGGATTCCAGATTTCACAAGAGAACCAAGCACATCAAGAGACGCTTCAATTCCATCCGCGATCAAGTCTAGGAGGGAGACATAGAGATTTTCAAGATACATACAGATCTGAATGTTGCAGACCCGTTGACTAAGCCTCTATCACGAGCAAAACATGATCAACACCAACACTCCATGGGTGTTAGAATCATTAGTGTGTAATCTAGATTATTGACTCTAGTGCAAGTGGGAGACTGAAGTAAATATGCCCTAGAGGCAATAATAAAGTTGTTATTTAGATTTCCTTATATCATGATATATCATGCTAGAATTGTATTAACCGAAAACTTAGTACATGTGTGAATACATAGACAAACAGAGTGTCACTAGTATGCCTCTTCTTGACTAGCTCGTTAATCAAAGATGGTTAAGTTTCCTAACCATAGAAATGAGTTGCCATTTGATAAACGGGATCACATCATTAGAGAATGATGTGATTGACTTGATCCATCTGTTAGCTTAGCACTATGATCGTTTAGTTTATTGCTATTGCTTTCTTCATAACTTATACATGTTCCTATGACTATGAGATTATGCAACTCCCGAATACCGGAGGAACACTTAGTGTACTATCAAATGTCACAACGTAACTGGGTGATTATAAAGATGCTCTACAGGTTTCTTTGATGGTGTTTGTTGATTTGGCATATATCAAGATTAGAATTTGTCACTCCGATTGTCGAAGAGGTATCTTTGGGCCCTCTCGGTAATGCACATCACTATAAGCCTTGCAAGCAATGTGACTAATGAGTTAGTTGCGGGATGATGCATTACGGAACGAGGAAGAGACTTGCCGGTAACGAGATTGAACTAGGTATGATGCTACCGACGATTGAATCTCGGGCAAGTAACATACCGATGACAAAGGGAACAACGTATGTTGTTATGCGGTTTGACCGATAAAGATCTTCGTAGAATATGTAGGAACCAATATGAGTATCTAGGTTCCGCTATTGGTTATTGACAGGAGATGAGTCTCGGTCATGTCTACATAGTTCTCAAACCCCTAGGGTCCGCACGCTTAACGTTCGATGATGATCAGTATTATGAGTTTATGTGTTTTGATGTACCGAAGGGTAGTTTGGAGTCCGGGATGAGATCACGGACATGACAAGGAGTCTTGAAATGGTCAAGACATAAAGATTGATACATTGGATGACTATATTCGGACACCGGAATGGTACTGAGGTGTATCGGGTATTTACCGGAGTACCGGGGGGTTACCGGAACCCCCCGGGGAGTTAATGGGCCTTAATAGGCCATAGTGGAAAAGAGGAGGAGGCGGCCAGGTGTGGCGCGTGCCCCCCTAGGCCCAATCCGAATTGGGGTAGGGTATGGGGGGGCTTTCCTTCTCTCCCTCTTCCCTTCCTCCCCCTCCTAGTTGGACTAGGAAAGGGGGGAAACCTACTCCTAGTAGGAGTAGGAATCCCCCCTTGGGGCGCGCCCTAGGAGGCCGGCCCTCGCCCTCCTCCACCCCTTTATATTCGGGGGTGGCGGGCACCCCATAGACACACAAGTTGATCTTAGCCTTGTGCGGTGCCCCCTCCACAGATTTCCACCTCGATCATATTGTCGTAGTGCTTAGGCGAAGCCCTGCGTCGGTAAATTCATCATCACCGTCAACACACCGTCGTGCTGACGAAAATCTCCCTCAACCTCAGCTGGATCTAGAGTTCGAGGGACATCCTCGAGATGAACATGTGCAAATCGCGGAGGTGCCGTGCGTTCGGTACTTGATCGGTTGGATCGCGAAGACGTTCGACTACATCAACCGCATTACTTAACGCTTCCGCTTTCGGTCTACGAGGGTACGTGGACACACTCTCCCCGCTCATTGCTATGCTTCTCCTAGATAGATCTTGTGTGATCGTAGGAATTTTTTTGAAATACTACGTTCCCCAACAACTTAATCAAAACCAGCCGTCCTCCAGCAGAGATCAGCTTGCCTTTCCAGCCGCTCAACTGTTTCTCTAACCGCTCCTCTACATGCTTCCACTTCGCAATGGTGAGATGGGCATGTGCGCAACCAAACAGGTCAGCATAATCGGCCGCCGCCTCAACGGCTTCTCCAATGCAGAAAAGTTCGCTTTGGAAGTTAATTTTAAGAACCGACATTTGCTCAAACGCTGAAAGCAAGAGTTTCAGGTTTTGAGCCCTGTCCAGGTCATGTTCCATAAAAAAACTGTGTCATCGGCATATTGCAGAATAGAGAGGCCACCATTCACAAGGTGTGGCACTACTCCTGCAATCTTTCCGTCCTACTTGGAGCGCTCAATCAGAATGGCCAACATGTTAGCAACAATGTTAAATAACATTGGGAACATGGAGTCACCCTGTCGTAGTCCTTTTTTTGTCTGAAAGTAATGGCCTACATCATCATTGACTTTGATGGCCACGCTACCTCTAGTTACAAAATTGTGGGTCCATTGACGCCATTTATCGGAGAAATCTTTCATCCTTAAGGCCTGTTAGAGGAAACACCATTTAACCTTATCATAGGCTTTTTCAAAGTCAAATTTGAATACTACTTCACTCATGTTTTTTCGGTGCATCTCATGAACGGTCTCATGCAGGATTACTACGCCATCGAGTATATTCCTTCCTTGCATGAACGCTGTTTGAGATGGCCGGACAACATGGTCAACTATCAAGTTTAACCTATTCATAGCTAATTTGGTGAAAATCTTAAAGCTGATATTAAGTAGGCATATGGGTCTATATTGTTGGATCTGTTCAGCCTCCTTAATCTTCGGTAACAAAACAATCTTGCCAAAATTCAGCCTGAGGCATTGCCTCAGACATGAGGCATTGGAACTTGTGGTGAACCATTAGGTAGTCCTAGCATCTTCTTCACAATGCTCCTAATTTTTATATGATTTCCTCTGATCATGAGTGTTTTTCTCCTCCAGTGAAACTGGTTTATTAGCCAAAGAGTTAACCCTAAAATATGGCATTTCCAATAAGTCACCAAAACCAAGTTCTCTTACCCATTCTTTCTATTTTTTTCGAAAAGGGGGGACTCCCCGGCCTCTGCATCAGAATGATGCATACGGCCATCTTATTAACCACCAAAACAGTATCAACATGGTTCCAAGGTCTCCAAACAAAATGAAAACAAAGAAAGCTCACACAGAGCCATAAAGGCTAGAAACATCGACTAGCCAAGATAAGATGCCACAACCGGCTGGCTATAAATAGATAGATAAACTAGATGCCTATCCTATTACATGATCGCCATCCAAACCGGTTGAAGATATCCCGAGCTACCATCTCCCAGCGGAAAGATCCAGTAACCAAATGCTCCCTGGCCTCCGTCTGAGTGAGTAGCGACCACGAACGGATCAGAGCCGTAGTGCGGAATATAACCTGCAAAAAATGAATACATGATATTCTGTTAAAGACCAAATCATTTCTGCAAGTCCAGATAGTCCACAGCAAAGCGCAAACCCCAACCCGAATGTGTTTCGCTAAGTCAGGCGGAATCCCATTCAGCCATGTCCCAAATAACGCGTTAACAGAATTCGGTGGTTTGATATTGAAAGCAATGTGAACCGTCTGCCAAAGGACTTTGGCCAACGGGCAATCAAAAAAGAGGTGTTTTATAGTCTCATCCCGATCACAGAAACTACACCTAGTAGGCCCTGTCCAATTACGCTTTTTCAAATTGTCCTTGGTTAAAATAACTTTTTTATGGACAAACCACATAAACACTTTTATTTTCAAAGGTACTTTGACATCCCAAACATCCTTGGATGTAGGAATGGAGTTCGAATTAATAACATCAATGTACATTGATTTAACTGTGAATACTCCATACTTAGTCAACTTCTTGCGTAATTCATCGGGTTGTTGGGAAAGTTGGACCTCCATCAGTCTCCTAACTAGACGGAGCCACTCCTCCCAACGATTGCCCGCCAGCGTCCGTCGGAACTGAATATTAAGGGGGATAGATTGAAATACGGAAGGTACGAACACCTCACGTCGTTGAACAATACGATACAAAGACGGATATTGGACGGCCAAGGGTATCTCGCCGAGCCAAGTATCCTCCCAGAAACGCGTGCTAGTGCCGTTGGCAATAACAAACTTCGTCCTATTGAACATAGATTGTTTGACTTTCATCAGTCCTTTCCAGAAAGGTGAATCAGTCGGCCTAGCTGTAACCTGGGACAAAGTTTTTGTCTGAAGGTACTTGCTGCGTAGGATTTGAGCCCACATGGCATCATTCTCCGAAGAGAGCTTCCACAGCCACTTGCTAAGAAGGCATCTGTTTTTAACTTCGAGGTTCTCTATACCAAGACCCCCTTGGTCTTTCGGTCTACAGATGATATCCCATTTAGCAAGTCGGTATTTTCTTTTAAGCTCGTCACTCTGCCAAAAGAACCGCGATCGATAGAAGTCCAGTCGCTTCCGAACACCAGCTGGGACCTCAAAGAACGATAGGAGAAACATAGGCATACTCATGAGCACCGAATTAATCAGGATTAATCAGCCTCCGTATGACATGAGTTTACCCTTCCAGCAACTCAGTTTCTTCTCAAATCGGTCCTCGATGCACTTCCATTCTCGGTTTGTTAACCTACGATGGTGGATTGGAATACCTAGGTAGGAAAAAGGTAATTCTCCCAACTCACACCCGAACAATTGCCTATACGCCTCCTGTTCGTCTTTGGCTCTACCAAAACAGAACAGCTCGCTCTTATTAAAGTTAATCTTTAACCCGGTCAATTGTTCAAATAGGCATAACACCAGCTTCATGTTTCTCGCCTTGGCCAAGTCATGCTCCATAAATATGATTGTATCATCAGCATACTGAAGTATGGACACACCTCCATCAACAAGATGAGGTACCAATCCATCTATTTGACCATTTTCCTTAGCCCTTCCTATCAGAATTGCTAACATATCCACCACAATGTTAAACAGGATAGGTGACATCGGATCTCCTTGTCGTAGGCCTTTATGTGTCTGGAAATAATGACCTATATCGTCATTCACTTTAATTCCCACACTACCTTTTTGCGTAAATGATTCAACATGTCTGCGCCAGGCTTCATCAAAACCTTTCATATGCAATGACTGTTGGAGAAATGGCCATTTGATCTTATTGTACGCTTTCTCGAAATCCACTTTAAAAATTACTCCATCTAATTTTTTGGAATGGATTTCATGGAGCGTTTCATGCAGGACTACCACCCCTTCAAGGATATTTCTGTCCGGCATGAAAGCAGTTTGGGACTTTTGCACCACAGAGTGCGCAATCTGTGTGAGCCTATTAGTCCCGACTTTGGTGAAGATTTTGGAACTAACATTGAGGAGGCATATCGGTCTGAATTGCTCAATCCTCACAGCATCCGTTTTCTTAGGAAGCAATGTGATAGTTCCAAAATTCAAGTGGAATAAGTGAAGTTGTCCCGAGAACAGATCATTGAACATAGGTAGCAAATCCCCCTTAATAATCTGCCAGCACTTTTTATAGAACTCGACCGGGAATCCATCCGGTCTGGGAGCCTTATTGTTTTTCATCTGTGCAATAGCATCAAACACCTCCTTCTCAGAGAACGGTGCAACCAGAATATCATTTTCAGCAGCCGATAACTGAGGCACATCCTCAGTCCTAGACTCGTCGAGGGACACACAATTATCCTCCGGTGGTCCAAATAACTGCTTGTAATACTCGGTAATATATGTTTTTAGGTTATCCTGACCTAAAATCGTGCCCTCATCTTGTTCAAGTTGAAAAATACGTTTCTTTCGGTGCTTGCCATTAGCTATTAGATGAAAAAATTGAGTGTTCGCGTCCCCTTGGACCACTTTGCGGACTTTAGCACGCAAAGCCCACTTCAATTCTTCTTCGCGGAGCAATTCTTTCAACCTCGTCTCTGCCTCAGTTTTAACCGGTAGCTCAGCTGGCAACAAGATCGAAGATTCGGCCTTGATGTCTAGGGCCTGTATAAGAGAAAGGAGTCTATCCTTTTCAATCTTATAGACACCACTGAGGTGCTTAGCCCAACCCCAAAAAAGCTTCTCAAGTGCCGAATCTTATTCTGCCAACGCTCGATCGCAGTCTTACCTCCTGCGCCTCTATCCCATTCCCTGGCAATCAGGTCAAAAAACCCCTCTCGTTCGAACCAAGACATCTCGAAAGAGAAGGTGTTTTTGTTACCCACGTGGTTCGGCTCCCCAGAATCCACGAATAAGGGCGTGTGATCGGATATTCCCCTCGAGAGAGCTTGCACCGTAACCAGAGGGAATTTTGGTTCCCACTCCACGCTTGCGAGAACTCGATCAAGTTTTTCATAAGTTGGGTTTGGCAGAGCATTGGCCCAGGTAAACTTCCTATCAGAAAGCTCTATCTCCCTCAGATCCAAGCTTTCAATAATGGTATTGAACATAAACGACCATCTGCCATCAAAGTTACCATTATTCTTCTCCTCTCTCCTCCTAATGATATTGAAATCACCTCCAACTAAAAGTGGAAGCTGTTCTGATCCACAGATTCGAACAAGGTCCGCCAGAAACTCTGGTTTAAGCTCAGGCTGTGCGGCACCATACACTGCCACCAAAGCCCAGTTGAAACCATCTACTTTAGACCGGACTCGAAATTTCACCGCGAAGTCGCCCATCACTACACTTCGGACTTCAAGCGAATCGCATCTCACACCAAGTAAGATACCACCCGATCTTCCTCGCGGGGGGAGGCAATGCCAATCGAAATCAATACCACCCACAAGAGCAGACAGGAACCGGGGCGCAAAGTTTTCTCTACCAGTCTCCGATAGAGCAATAAAGTCCAGACGCTGCTCTAAAGCTGCCTCAGCAAGAAACCTTCTTTTAGCCAAGTCCTTTAGACCTCTGCTATTTCAAAAGATTCCTTTCATAATTCATCATGAAATTTTTTAGTAGTAAGAATTCTAGCACTCCTACGGACTGCGGAATCGGGATAGATCTTCCGCTTCCACTTGCGTTTTGGTTTACTAGGTTCTGATGCCCGGTCCTCATAACCGGGTTCAACTGTAATACCAGCATCATTCTCTATGGGCATATCATCGTCCTCAGACTCATGAATGGGGGGTGCTAGATCCGCACACAGATTATGGAGCACTCGAACCCCTAACGCATCAATCTCTACATCATTCATCGGTTTAACCGCTGCGAGATTCTGAATAGTCTCTAAAACACGCTCCGCCTCCAAATCTAATAGATCATTGACCGAATTGGTAATCTCACTATTAGTAGCTCCTAGTGACACTCCTAATTGGTTTGCATTATTTATAATCTCTTCATTAGAAAAATGCAATAAAGAATTAGATATGTTTACAGACATACCAGTAGAAGTTGCAGCATCCTGAAGCTTGGCCGCCCTCATAGCGCACCGCTGCTGCATATCGTCAACCTCCGGGAGCTCGTGAAGGCGGGCACTCATCCGAGTCCCCGTCGAGGCGGGGTCGGGGATCCCGCCAAAAGCAACGACCTCCTCCCTAGTAAAGCCTCGCGTTGAATCCCTCAAAGGATCAACCGAGGTTATGGGAAGAGGTGGCTGCTGGCTCCCAAGCCCCTCAGATACAAGGCCCATGTCGGGGTCCACGACCACGGGTACGCGCGGAAAGGGGGAGGCGGAGGCCGCCTGCCCGCGCCCTCCTCCCGTCCCACCTGTCGGCGCAGGGGAGACTGCCGTCGGCGTAGGAGAAGAGGTCCGCCTGACCACCGGAGAAGAGGGGCGAGCCATGGCCACCTGCCCCAGCTCCCCCCCCCCAGCGCCGCCGCCGGCGCGGGTGCCACCGCCCCAACCGGAGAAGCAGGAACAGAGACCTCCTGCCTCGGGCTCACTACCCTGGCGCTGGCCAAGCCCACCGGTACCGGCGTCGCAGTAGGAGAGGAGGCTAGGCTACCTCCCCCACTGCCGAGCAACACCGGCCTCACCGGTGTGACCTGCGCCAGACTACGAGAGGGATAGGCCGGGGCCACCTGCCATAGACTCCCCTCCCCATAGAACACCTCCGAACCTGTTGTCATATCCCAACTTGAAACCATGGTAGGAGAAAGCGGACCCACCTGAGGCTCCACCTCCGTAACCATCACAGGACCAGCCACAACATCAAGCTCCAGAGGCGGGAGCATACACTCAAAGCAATCATCAGACTCAACCCTGTCACTCCAAAGTCGGGGAGGAGCCGATGCTGGCTCAAAGGACCCAAAACACAACGTACTCATTGGTACCGTCGGGGCCGATGCAGGTTCTACTCCAGAGCCATCACCGGGCAACTGAGCAGCCGGATTAGGCCCATTGGCCCTCTCCTGTCCTGCCTCATCAGTCGGGTCCTCACGAGCACCGGCATCACCATCCCCCTTGTGCATGTCCATAGCAGCCCCAGAACCCGCATCGGCAAACAGCTCGGCATCCTCAAACTCTATCGCAAGAGGAAACACCTCTCCCCGATAAAACCAGTTAACCACGTCCGGGATAAAATCAATGTCCAGAACACCCACTAAGAGCCGGGCCACCCCATGTGCGCGGGTGAAAGCCATGTCTACTTCCTCAGTCTTGCCCACCAGCATACCCAAACTCGCCACTACTCGAGCATCGGTCAGAGCCTCAGATGGGGCCCCTGAAAACCGCAGCCACACCTATCTCAGCGGTTTGCCCTTAGGCTCCTCCTTTTTCCACTCATGAAACTCCAGGATGCACTTAGTACCAGGCACCCTGCACAACCCGAAACTCAACACCCTCTGCAAGTTGTCCACCGTTGGGAAATCAACCCTAAAGACATTGTCCTCGATCTGAACAAGCTCCCACTGAAAGTCATCGGGAGCTAGTTCCTGAAGTCTCTGCACAATTTGAGCCTTAGACACCACCTATCGGCTGGCTTTCACAATGCCAGTAGTCATACTCTGAGCCTCAACAGTAATATCCCTCGCCGTCGGGGACTCAAAGAAAGTGAGCTCGGCACAATATACTCCATACATCGTGAGCGCAGGAGCCTGATCACGCATAACCGGGCAGACCCCCATAACATGAGCATTCTTACCACACAAGCTACATAGTTCCGCCATGCATTCTGCAATAAAGTGGCCTTTCTCACCACATCGATAGCACAACATCTTTTCTTTCTTACGTGCCCATTTGGACGCCCTCTCAGACTCAACCCTGTCCCCTACCTCGGCATCTCCTCTAGTAGTAGGAACCTCCACATTGGCCAAGGCCGTCACAACCTCCATCGCCTGGCTAGGCAACTCAGTCGACTGCACAGGATCAATCATCATATCCGAAGAGGCCTGGTCAACCACGACCAGTGTTGGGGGCGGCTTGCGAAACCGACCACGACCACCACCCCGTCCACCACGATGTCCACGGTAACCACCTCTATGTCGGTTGTTCGGGCCCGAAGCCCCCTCGACGAAACCACCCGCCGGGCCAAGGAATGGTCTCTCATCCGAACCATCACTCTGCCAGGCGTATCCGCGTCCACCTCCCGTAGACGACGAACCACGGTGTTGGCCGTTTCCGTGAACATCATAACCATCATCTCCCCATTGTCCTTTGGGCGGTCCATTGGCTCCACCATCCCCTGCATCCGGCCGTACCTGCGGTGGATCCGAACGCTGTTGCGTCGGCCTCGCGACATAGTGAGGCGGTGGCGCGGCACGAGGCACAGATGGCACAACACCCCGCCCCACGGCCGCTGGCACCGGAGGTCTAGTAGGTGCACCGCTCCCCGCAACAGCAACGACCGGCGCGGAAGGCCACAGTCCACCTCAACCGACAGCCGGCATCGTCCCGGACAGCCCCACCGGCCGCGGCATTGGCGGCCGGGCACCATGACCACCGGCCCGACCCACGGCAGGCAGAGACACCGGCGCAAGCGGGCGGAAGGAACCACCCCTACCCGCGGCAGTAACATGCGCCGGAGCCGGTGGGTGGGCACCAGGAACTCCAGCTCCGCGGCCTAGGGTTGACGTATTTGCACACTGGTGCCACGCCCCGTCCCGCCGCCGGCACGCCGCGGTTCGCCCCAGGAGCGCCGGCGCCGCGACCAGTACCCAGAGCCGGCTGTGGCACCACCATGCCACGACCACCACCAGAGCCCGGCGACGGCACAACTCCGGCCCGAGCCGACCCGGCCAGCTCCGCCGCATTCTTTCCCGCGTTGCCCTGACCCGCCATGGGAAGCGGAGGGATGCGACGAGCACGTCCCCCGCGATCTGCAATGCGATGAGGAACACGACGGTAGTAAACCCTACGGCGCTCGACGGGAGGAGAAAGACCAGCGGAATCGTTGCATGCCTCTCGCACGTAAACGATCGCCTCTTCCGATGGCCCTTCTGTGTCCAGCCCAAGAGGCACCGGCCCACCTGCGACCCCTTCGTTCTGGGCCTCATACCCAGCCGAAGGCGGCCCAGTGGCCACTGGTGGCCCAACAGCGCCAACCAGCGCATTCAAACGAGCCGCCCTAGCCGCCACGATCGGGATCGGCGCCGCCTGCTGCCGGCCGCCCGCCCTTCTTCCTATTCCTACCACCGTCCACGCATCCGGAGGAACCAAATCGAGAAGAGTAAGTTTCGGGAGACTTACCTTGGGAATGGGTCCCTTCCATGGCCGAGGCGCCGATGCAGCCGTCCTCCGGTGTACGACACGCCGGAGTAACTCCAAGTTCTCTCCAGGGCGCAAACCGGTCCTCGCCGGATCCTCTGGACGAACCACCTCCTCCACAATCTCCGCCACTTCTTCTTCATCGTAGCCGGGATTGAAGGCTTCACAAATGATATCTGAGGGAGTCGGTGAATATTCCGTCGAGCCGCCGGAGCGTCCGCCGTCTTCATCCTCATCCCCGCTGTCCTCTTCCGCAAGCGCCCAAAACCGCCCGCCGACCTTCCGGCGTCACCGGGGGTGCCCGCCGTCGACACGCCATGCGTCATGGGTTTGCCCGTGCAGTCGCCCGTGTGGTCGACCCAATCATGCATGCTGTTTTCTTCTCCCTCTGGTTCTGATATTAGATCGACAACCTCGATCTGATCCTCCCCTCTTAAGTTCTCCTGCATACATTCAACAACAACGACTTCGAAATCATCGATATTCAAACGCATACCTGCGTGGATCCGTTCGTCGATGTTCAAGTACCGGCCGGCGAGAATATCGTGATCGCGATCTCGAACCGTCATCCATCTTGACGGCGAATGTGTATAGAGAAATCCATCTCTCCATGATCCATCCATCCGGCAAACTATGAATCGGATCCGCCATCGGGCTGGAGCCAAATGTTGGCCCTCCTGATCCAGAGCCGTCTCAGATTCGAATCCGGCAGCCACCACTTGGCCGGAACGACAGGACCCCGGCCCCGGCACCTGCGCCGGCAGCGGTGCCGGTGAGGCCCCCAGCGGTGACGGCGGTGGTGGTTCTGGTGGAGGCGGCAGGGTCGTCCCTCCCACCCATTCTTTCTATATGTCACTCAATTATTTGACAACTTGATGCACCTTATGTGGGCAACACTTGTAACCAATAACCTAGATCATGTAGAAACGAATACAGTAGTAAATGATTATGTTGATGATAATTGCATTATATATTATTAATCGTCAATTACCAACACATAGTTGATGACTTACTGGGCTGCGGTGTTGGCTTTTTGTTCTCTCGTCTAAATGCTGCTCATGGATGGTTTCATCTGTTGGACAATACACAACTTCTTGTTGTTCCGGGATCGTTTCTCTTTTGTTGTATACTTCCACTTTCCGAGCTACAACAACTCTCATACAACTTTTTCTTGTATTTTTTGCGCTGCATATCACCACTGTCAATGTTCTGTTCAGATGTTTTGTAACGAAATCTTCTTTTTTTTCTTCCTAGACTTCTGCTCATCACTATCAGAGATATTGCCTATTGTCGTCCTCTTAACCTTCCTTCTTCTATGTTTAGGCTCACTTTCGAAGGTTTACTCAACATACACACCTTCATGCTTCCTTTTCGTCGGTGCTTGCCCACTTTCAGAACTTGGCTCTACTATCTTGTTTTTCTTTGTCATCTCTTCGGATTCAAATTATCACTCTCAGATAATGACTCTGCTTTCCAGCGTTGTTCCCTGACTATAGATCTTTGACCGTCTGGTTAGCTTCCACTTCTTCTCACTATATGATCATCCTTAATTGAATGCGTATGCTTTCTCTTCCTTTTATCGCATACTGCCTGTTCAGACTCAGTTTGTTCACTTTCAGATCCTTCTTTTAACAGCTTCCGTTTCTTCCGAAAGCAGGGTGATGTCTGTATCCGTAATTCATTTCCAAAGCCAGATTCTTCCATACGATCAAACTGCCAATATGCTTATTACATTTTAGATTACACTGCACTAGTGATACAACATGTGCATAAGGAAAACTTGGTTACCTGCCTAAAACGCTCACTGTCTGGACACAAATGACACTTTTGTAATACATATGGTACATTCAGTATAGTGGTGTGCCCAGTCTATGAAAATACCTACTAGTCTAAATTGCTACTCCCTATAATCCTAGCCAACTACTGCTCACCAAAGGTCCAAATGCTTCTGCTAAACAAATCCCTAATAGAACCACTGACAGTTAATGTACATGTAAATATAACATATCATTACAACTTTACTGTGTCATCCCTATTGAGCTATCAATGTGTTTTCATCCATGAAGGGCAATTATGCGTCACTTCCTAACCCTAGGAATTGCGGCGTCTGAAGAAAAAGGCAGTTTCTTAGCTGGAAAACCAAAAAGACGGAATAGAGCAGAGCACAGACTGCAACTTATTACCTCCTTTTCTACGGCAAAGGATCCAGGATGCGCTGGGAAATGCGGCGGTGGGGATGGGATGTGGAGCTGATGGATTGTGAGAAGCAAATGGCGAGCTCGGTTTCTGTTGCTTGGGGTTTGCTCCTACCTAATTGAATGTGTGGGCCGCACGGGCGTCATGCACTCGTACAAACTCGCGTCCATACAGTATCGTTATGTACACATACACACTTGAGAACAATAGTGGGTTTGACTAAGATATTAGTGCGTCCGAATTCTAGCACCATCCGACGGTGGTGAGATACCCCGGTCGAAACCGGTTCCTCTCGAAAATCCATTCTCCATAAATAGAAGCTTCTGAGAGAGAACAAGAGTGAGTGACACGGAGGAGGAAGGTTCCAAGAAGGCAGGCTTACTCAACTTATGAAGTTATGATGCTGCTAGAAGAAAAGAAGCCAAAAGGTCACTGTTCAGCTAAGTAGGCACCATCAAACAGCACGTGGACTATTGCTGCAGCAGCTTCATGCTAATCTGTGTTGGTCCAGACCCGACGCCGAGTACTTTTCGACGACGGTAAGGACCGACGACGAACAAGGACGAAGTGAAGCTGACTCGATCGATCACCCACGCAGTGCAAAGCTAGCCCTCAAGCTAGCAATCGATATTTCCCTGGACGTGAGCAAGTACTTCTGGCCGGAACAATCTTCACGAGACACGTACGTAAACAACCTCTAGTCGATCGTTGCTTTGATCGATTGAGCACTACTAGTTACGCACGCACACAAGACGCGAGGATTGATAGCCACGGGAGCCGTTGTTTCTTTATTGATCTTCTACTCACGGTACAAAGATTACAAGGGGTGGTTACATATATATACTAGTATAGCTACCCTATATGTAAACCTATCAGGTGACTGAGTCCTAGTCCGAGCCGGCTAAGAGACGGAGACGTGTTTAACTCCAACAATCTGCCACTTTAAGAATATTTCCTCTCCTTGTCTCAAGCACTATTCTCTTCTCCTCATGCACCTATCTACATCGATCTGCATGCAAATGCGTGAGTGGGTGGTATAGACTGTTTTGTTTCTTTCGAATCTGGTATAGACTGTTTCGACAAGTTGGCTCATCGCAAAAAAGAAAACAAAATACAAGTTGGCTGGCTGCATCTTTAGTTTCAGACCTCCCAAAGGAAAAAGAAGAAGAAAGAGGGTGAATTTTTGGTCAAGCGGCGATGTATGTACAGAAAAGCAGGTTAGTTCCATGCACTTAGTCCTTTTCCTTTTCTTTTCTTTTAGGGAATGTTAAAAATCATACGTCAGATTTTTAAGCGTGACAAATCTGATGCTCGACGTGATAAAATATATTATCGTGAGCATGACAAGTTTTTCCAGCAAACATGCATGTACTTAATTTGTTTGGGTATACATATGCATGCAATTTTGCACGTGTTGGACATGCCAACTAGCTAGCTAGGAAGGATTGATGTTTCTTAGGATGATAGGCAATAGTTGAGCATGAACAGGAAAGGAGCCATTCTCGCAAAGAAAAAAGACGAAAACAAAAAAAAATACTGACATTGCGAAAATGAGCAATTAGGGAGACGTTGTCTAGGATGATTTGGCCATGGGTAAATTGATTTTTGCCTTCTCGAGACAGTAGAAATTAAGTGGTTAATTACCTCTTCGTAAAAAAGTAGTAAATTAGCGATGTGCATGAGCATGATGGTAATTAAGGTAAGGACGCTGTAAGAGTTGATGGAGGACCATGCATCTAGATTAGGTATCTACAACGCTGACCTTCAAGCCGGACCCGGAGGGTGGGGGAACCAGTCAGCGGATACTGATGAGGGAGCCGACCATCCAAAGCTATCCCCTAAATGTCTGCTCATAGAGGCAATTTGAAATTCACATAGCGCGCCGGATCACATTAGCCCCTATCACAACCGAAAAGGGACAAGTATGCATAGTTTTTAAATGTCAAAACAATATCAGTCTGGCAGTCCGTGCAAAGATTATTAATTTTCTACCCTGCCAGACCGGTCTGCCATGCTCAATCTATTGACAACAATTTAATGAGTACTACATAGTTCACTTTAATCTGGACCAGCTTTGTAGTACTCCCCCAGTTCCAAAATATAGCGCGCCCGCGCTTTCTGAGGTTCAACTTTGACCATAAATCTAACCAACGAGATCGACTGCGACGCGGGCGAAAATTATACCAATGAATTCGTATTCAAAAAAAGTTTTCAATTATATAATTTTTGCTCTCGCCCTAGTCGGTCTCATTGATTAAATTTTTGGTCAAAGTTGAAGCGCGAAAATCGAGGACACACTATATTTTGGACGGAGGGAGTTTAGATTTGGTCAACGGCAATTTAATTTACTTTAATTGCACTTTGATCCAACATATTTTGTAGTACATGCAATTCGCACATGTTGGATATGTGGGCACGCCAAGTCGCTAGCTAGCTAGGAGGATACATATACAGGATGTTTCCAAGAAACTAACTAGTATGCACATCATGCAACTTTGAGAATGTTAACGAACATACGATGGATTTTATCTTCTGACTAGGCACAACTACCTACTCCCTCCTTCCATTTATATAGGGACTAATGCATTTTTTAAGGTTAACTTTGATCAAATGTTAAAGCAATAATATATGACATGCAATTTACACAAAGCATACCATCAAATTCGTATGTGAAAGAAGATTTCGAAAATATAATTTTCACATTATGCATGTCATGTACTACTAATCTTGTCAATAGTCAAAGGTGGTCTTAAAAAAAGCATTAGATCCTATATAGATGGAAAGAGGGAGTACCAACAAAGCCAGCCGGATGCATGGGCGACTTTGCCACGTAGGGATGACAATGACGGCGCCAATAGCAGATGGTTTTGTGCCACGTACGTACGTACATCGTACGTAGACACATTGTAGCTAGTGGATTATTCATTAATTGATTACTCCATGTTGTATTGGTCACTGCAGCTTTATCAGCAGTCAGTATGTCACAGTCATCATGTGATTTCCTATTTATTTTTTGCAGGTGATGTGCTTTGCTAGTTATATTACCAGAATCAAGGTTGCTAGCTATGCTGGCCAGGGCAGTTAGTTAATCTGTTATAATCTAATCCAAAGGGCCAGTGACTTTTGAGAGTTCAAGTCCTAATTTTCCATGCACTCTTAATTAATCACTACTCCATAGTTGGTCATACTAGCAAAGGAAGAGATATTTTACGGCACATCATACTACCTAATATGATGAGTAGTATTAGGCTGATCAAACGGTTGATATAAATCGGTACAAAATTTAGCTTAAGGACAGATTGGTAATTTTTGGCCGCTCCATCCTCCACGCCGTGTGCTGCCCCAGGTCCTTCGCTATCCCGATACCGCCTTTTCCGCCTCTGCGATGGCCGCCAGATTGCCGTGTATGCCCAAGGACGGGCACGCTGCACTAACGCCCCTGCTCAGCCTGACAACTAATGGCGCCCTCGTCTACACGGCCATGTAGATCAGCAGCTCCACATGTTCTCCATTTTTGCTGGCTGCCGGCACAATGCTGACACCGATTGTAAAACCAGTTAGCTAAGGCTGCTATGATTAGTTTTGCTGGAGCACTGTTGAAGTTAATCAGGATTTAGGTTTTTTGGAATTAATCAAAGATTTAGCTGTCCTGTCCGATACGTGCGTGTTTGTGCAGCAGAGAATCGATCACAAGCTCGTTTACGGGCATGCGTTGTCAGGTCGAATACATTCAGAAGCCGCTTTGGCTAGCCAGCCCTACGAAGAGTTGGCCAAGAGCACGGGCGAATAACGCATCAGGAGGTAACAAACACCTCCTGGTGGCCTAGGAACGTGTGCCGGTCGGCAGGATTCCGAAATATCTTGTGCACCAGAATTCCGAGCCTGATCGGAGGGTCCCGCGATGGAGGATTGTCTCCGCGGATCGTGAGTTTGTCATGGGCTAAGTTGGGACACCCCTGCAGGGTTTAAACTTTCGAGAGCCGTCCCGCGGTTATGTGGCAGATGAGAATTTGTTAATATCCGGTTGTAGAGAACTTGACACTTGAGTTAACTAAAAGACACCAACCGCGTGTGTAACCATGATGGTCTCTTTTCAACGAGGTTCGGGAAGAGAACACGGTGGGGTTATGTTTGAACGTAAGTAGTTCAGAATCACTTCTTGATCACTTCTAATTTACGACCGTTGCGTAGTTTCTCATCTTACTCTTGTACTCGTATGTTAGCCACCATATTTGCTTAGCGCTTGCTGCAGCTCCACATCATAACCACATCCTACCTATAAGCTTAGATAGTCTTGATCTCGCGGGTTTTGAGATTGCTGAGTCCGCTGACTCACAGATACTACCAAAACAGTTGTAGGTGACGATGCTACCAGTGCAGGTGATGCCACCGAACTCAAGTGAGAGTTCGACGAAGACCTTGGCCCTTACAATGTCTCGTTTCCAGATGATCAGTATTGGTGCCTAGTTGCGACGATCGGGATTTAGAATTTTGGGTTGTCTTCTTTTTATTTGGATCCGTCCGTAGTCGGACTATGTGTGTACTCTGAATGATGTATGGATTATATGATCTTTGTGTGACGTGGCGATTGTAAGCCAACTATCTATTTATCCTTGTTCTTGTACATGGCATTGTGTGAAGATGACCCTTCTTGCGACAAAACCAAAATGCGGTTATGCCTCTAAGTCGTGTCTCGACACGTGGGAGATATATCCGCATCTTGGGCATTACAAGTTGGTAATCAGAGCCATCCCCGACTTAGGAGCCCCCTGCTTGATCGAATTGCTGACATTGTTGAGTCTAGAACAAAAATGTTTTGAGTCTTAGGATTATATATATATCGGAGAGTAGGATTCTTTTTACTCCTCAGCCTCCTTCGTCGCTCTGGTGAGGTCTCCTGACGTAGATGTTTTGACTTTCCTCTCCTCATTTTCACTAAAAAAAATTAGGATCACGCTGGTATCTTGGGATCGTTCCGATATTCTTGTGACGAGAACATTATTCTTGGTGCCTCCTGACATTTAGGGGTTGTGGCAGTGTCCCGGGGAGTTGAGCTCCGAGGTGTTGTCGTCACAATTTTATCGTTGCAGTTCTGGAATACTGAGTTCACCGACATCGAAAATCTCTTTTATGCAGTTAGTGGTGAGATAACCTCGACGCTACCCAGTACTGGGGAGGGAGTTCGGGACTATTGCCATAGCTTGTATAATGGATGATTTTCGAAGGCTGAGGTACATGATTTCCAGAGTTTTCTTGGTTATGTGTTGACGGATGGATACAGTTGGAGCATAGGGCTTGTTAGTTGTGTGATATATCCCCAACACTAGATTGCATAACCAGAAAGTTTTGGAAGTTAATAGATGGGAATTCAAGTAGCTCTTAGTTATTCTTCCAACAAATAATTGGTATGGGATTGGGTGATCCTTACCATTTATTTGTTTCAGTCGTACCTTGTTGTTTCATTCATCAATCTCTTTTAAAGTGGCTTCTCACCTTAATGGTAGTGTAATGTTAACTTTGGAATTCATTCGTTCAATCTCTGTTCGAATGTTTATTGTGAAGACTTGTTGTTGCAATTTCTATCCATTGATTCAGCTTGTCTATCTGTCTATCATGGTTCTAACAGATGTCACCCTCTTCAGGATGGCTCCTCCAACGCGTCTGAATCTGGACCGCAATGATGGGGATCAGGCAAACCCTCCACCTCCGCCACCTCCTCCGCCTCTGGAGGCATGGCAAGCTGTCATGGCAGCCACCAACGTTAATACCCAGATGCTTTTGCAAGTCTTGCAAGAGCGCAACCAAGGTCAAGGGCAATTCAACAATCAGCCTTAGTTTGCTACCCTCAACCAGTTCCTTGCAAATCAGCCAAAGTCTTTCAGCAATTGTGCCGAGGCCATGGACGTCGATGATTGGCTCATGGATATCAGCAAGCATTTTGAATGAAGCAATGTCAGGCCTGAGGACTACGTCAAGTTCGCTTCTTTTCAGCTCAAGGACCAAGCTGCTGATTGGTATCAACAATACAAAGATTCCAGAGGGGCTCGACCGGTTACCTGGACTGACTTCTGCCGAGATTTTAAAGCTCATCATATTCCAACAAGTGTTGTCGAGAGCAAGCATGAGGAATTCCGCAATCTCAAGCAAGGAAGCATGTCCATGTATCAATACAACATCCAGTTTCAGAAACTTGTTCGCTTCGCAAGGAAGGACATTCCTGATGAAAAGAACATGATCTATCACTTCAGGGGTGGCCTTAGAGAGGATCTGTAGTTAGCTCTCATTCTTGTTGAGCCTACTCAGTTCGATGAGTTCAATAACATGGCCCTCAAGCAAGAAGCTGCTTAGCTCAAGTGTGAGGCTTCAAAGAAGAGAATCAGGGATGCAGTTCAGTCTTCTTCTTCCTCATAAGTGGCAACTAAGCAACATAAGTTATGGCTTCCTCCGCCTCCTCCGTTTCGTCAGCCCTACCAGCAGAAGAACTCAGGTGGTCATGGATCCCCCCACCCACCCAGCCCAGGCTACCAGAACAAGTCTCGGACTCAAGCTCCGAGGACAGGTGCTCCTCCTCCTTATCATCGTCCGCTTTCATAGGTCACTTGCCACAGGTGTGGTATGAAAGGGCATTACTCAAACAAGTGCACCCAGAAGTGCCTTCCACCTCCTCCTCCGGTCAGGTTAGCAAGCAATGCAGTTGTCAAGCACAATCCAAAGCATGCAAAGGTGAACATGTTGAACGCAACTCAAGCAGAGGATTCTTCAGATGTTGATCATGGGTAACCTCTCGGTTAACTCTATTCCTGCCAAAGTTTTATTCGATACTGGTGCATCGCATTGTTTCATGTCAAGACCATTTGTTGTTAAGCATGATTTCATTTCGGAGATGTTGAAAAGACCCATGGGAGTTGTTTCTCCGAGCTCTTCTATGAGGGCTACCACGATGATTCCTAATGTTTCCAACAAGATGAGCAATTATAAATTCCTGACTTCCCCATTTGTTCTTGGCAACTCTGATATGCATTGACATGTGGGAGATATAGCCGCATCTTGGGCGTTACAAATTCTTCTTGGCGTGTACGCGCATGTTATCCTTCAAACTGTCTGTCTAACGTCACACATGCTCGGCAGGAAAGTTGAGCATTATGAGTCACATATTTATACTAAATGTTTTTTTTCTATATCAATCTATCGTTAAATTTTAACTAGTTTTACCTACAACATATAGTCGTAATTACATTGTTTCTTTTCGTCCTAACAACAAATGTACATGCTGGTGTGTGTAACATAAAATATGTTATATGCACTAGTATGAATTCAATTGTTTATCATTACAATACACCAATGTTGGACTAGGTTGCGATAAATATTAGTTCCACGAAAAAAATATTTTTACGAGACGTTTTTGAATTGTGCTCCTAAATCGAAGCAAACAATAAAAGGATGGCTGGATCACACACATTCACACTCATCTACCAAAAAATATGTTACCTTAAATGATCTCTCTCTCTCTCTCTCTGTGTGTGTGTGTGTGTGTGTTACTTTCTTCTATTTATATATGGTTATAATGCTCTATGGTGTGTGGGTATAACAAATAGACTAAAAGAGATTTGGTGAGTGTGCTTTTTTTTAGATTGGTCACAAAAAAATCTAGATTATATGAGGTGGAACCAAGTGGTTGGACTGCAGATGTTACTCGCACCATCGCCAGTTGCCATATCTTGTTTCTTATCCTTTGGTGATCAACTCTCCCATTCAATTTCTTTGGACTTATAATTGGTTTGTGAGCATGAATGCGTTGGTCTACGAACTTTTGGACTCTATTCTTTGGTTATGTAACGACAATGTTTGTGATGTTCACACAACATGTAATTTTGCTCTTAATATGGATTCAACCTTTTCTCAATACTTTAATAGTGCAATTACATGTCTGATACCTGTAGAAAAAAATCACCAAAGCACTGCAAGATGTTATATAACAATCACTTGTTAACAACAAAAAGTAGTGACCAAAATAATACTCCCTCCATCCCAAACTAAGTGTCTTTGATTTAGAACAACTTTTAGATACAAAGTTGTACTAAATCAAAGGCACTTATTTTGGGATTGGAAGTAGATTTTATGGTTTACATTATTAATACAATTGCCACATTATTCAAGGTGCAGGATAAATCAAAAGTGGTATATATATATGTTTGTTGAAGGAAATTCAGATACAAAATAATAAATATTCAAATGGAGACTAAAGTTTAGGAATGTTTGTTATCTTTCTCGGAAATAACTTTAGGTATAAGCCATTCAACTGAAACCATGAGGTAACATCTTCCAAATCATTATTCAAATCATACAATTATCCATGAGATAACGCCCCATTACTTGTCTCAGTCTAAGAGGAGATAAATTCATCGGAGGTCACTAGATTCATCCCCAGATTTCACTTCAATCACAAAACTTAAGAGTACCCAAAATACTGTCACGAAAGTCGCATTAGTGAACACCGACGGTGACCTCGTAAACTTTGGCTCTGTATTCTGCCTATGTGGCATATACTTTTTGACCGATTGACCATGTTTATGTTAGTAGCGGAGTGGCATCCATTGGCGGCCATTGGACTTGTGCTCAGAATTCTCCTCCATCACCATATTGAATAATAAATCGAGTGCGCATGGGCCACCTGCATGTGGGCTTTTTTGAGAAAAATGTCAAGTAATACATGATGTCGTGAACATTTTTGTCTGTTCTCATCGTCTGTCAACCACTTCCCAAATCACCTCCCCGTTCCATCCTTTGCTTCCGTCTCCCGAGGGAGGTGCAACCCACTAGGGCTCAAGGCGGTATGACACACGTTGCCGCCAGTGGTTACGGGAGCCATCGAGTCTAAGGGAGTTAGTTTTCGTTGTCGTATTCTGCCAGGAGGAAGAGGCACGGAGTTGCGATGTGGCTGCACTAGCAGGGTGGCAACGAGTAATGAAGGCGTTTCCGGTTCAACTGGACGCGCGGCTGCAGACGATGTTGGTTTTAGGGAGGTGTTGCTGGGATCCGGCTTGCCTCCTCCCTCGCCATGCTCTCATCCGTGCTTCCACTTCATCCTACGGCTGTCTTTTTTTCTTTTTTCTTTCTAATATAATCATCTCCTTCTCTGATTTTAAGAGGCTGGGGTCGGGCCTTATCTTGTTCCAATTAAATCATGACACCTATGCGGGAGCACGGATGAGAGCACGTTGGGGGAGCAGGCAAGTCTCGTCCGTGTTGCTGGGGTGTGTGGAGGCCGACAAGGCAAAGGTCGTGCCCACCATCGTGAAGTGTGTGTAAGTGCGGTTGCTGGAGAGTACGCGTGTGTTGGTCTCGCTTGCTCACCAATCGGCGGCCCACGTACTAATCTCGTGCCCGTTTGTGCAACTCAACTCCAGTAGGATTTCCGCGGGGAGGGGGCCGGGGGGAGTTGGGCATTGGGGTTCTTGCAAGCGGTCGGCTAGGTGTCCTGTAGTGAACATGGAGCCGACGCCAAAGGCCCCGGGCTGTGTTGACTGCGGCGGCAAGGCCTTTGTATTCACGTGGGGTGGGGAGACAACCAGGAGCATTACTGGAGCTTGTCAATTTTGTTGATTTAGGCTTACGTGCCTCCTCCTCCCAGTGGGTTACCACAACGACGGCTACCTCCCTCGTTCTCCATGGCTCCGGTGACCATTAACGGTTGCCTCCCTCAGACTTGATGGCTATGGTGAACATTGATGGAGACCCACACCATGCTCACCTTGAGCCCCCAACTATTTGTGCCCCAGTCACCCGTGCCCACCCTGAGCCCCAGCGGTTTGTGCCTCCCTTGGATGACGGCGGGAAAGTATGGTAATGAGGAGGCGACTTGGTAGGTGGTCGACGAATGATGGGTCCAGGAGGTTAGTGAATTGGGAGATGAGAATTTTCACGACATCATGTACTACACGAGGATTAATTTAGCAAAAAAAGTGACAGCATGCAAGCGGCCCATGCGCCCATGGTTTATTCTTGAATACGGTGACCAAAATGAATTTGGAGGAGAAGTCCAATAACCGTTGATGAATTTCACTCCGTTGTTGGCACATATGTGAACGGTCAATTAGTATGCCACGTAGACAGATACGAAGCCAAAGCGTACAGGGTGACCATGGATATTTACTAATGTGACTTTTGTGATCGTATTTTGGGTATTCTTAAGTCCAATGACCAAACTGATATTTGGGGACGAGTCCGGTGACCCCCGTTGAATTTATCTCGTCTAAGAGGGTGAATGAAAAAAAAGGACCGAACACTTGACCAAGAACTTGGTAAGTGCAGACGCACTGAAATCGTATCTACTCTAAGAGGAAATCGATTCCCTCTTAGGTTTACGTTGTCTTACCATGCGTGATAGCTTTTGTGGGGTCTCCTGGTTCGTTGTTTAATTAGAGTTGGCTATTATCCTCTGTATTTGGTTAGCAACTTCTATCTGTAATCTGTGTTGCCAAATTTTTACGTTGTCCCTTCTCCTTATCTAGCATGTATTGGTCATGAACTTTGTATTTCTGTTAAGAAATTAATGGGAAATTGGATGCCCCGTTGGAAAAAAACACCCACTAAGAAAAACCACGGGAGATAAAATGATTACCGAGAAACGTGTACAAGCTAGGTAATTACGGATGCTGTCAAGAGTCAAGATGACAGCAACTAGTAGATGGTTTTGCATCAGCAGTTGCGAAACGTCGTCACATAGTGGATACGACGGCTGATAGTTTTGCACATGCACATGTGTGCTACTCCCTTCGTTCCGAATTACTTGTCGCAGGTATGGATATATCTACATGTATTTTAGTTCTAGATACATTCATTTCTGTGACGAGTAATTTGGAACGGAGGGAGTAGGTATCAAATGATATATAGTTAGTGGATTGCTAATTGTTCTTCTTGTTGTAGTATTGGTCACTCAATCTTTCAACACATGTCACTGTCATCGGGCGTTATCCCATCCGCCGGCCTCAGTCTTGTGCTTTGCTAGCCACTAAAGTAATTGTTAAAACTAATAAGGTTGTTAGACAAAGCTACCTAGGTTGTGAAATGTTAATCCTTTTTTTGGAAGTTAGATGTTAATCTACTTCAAAGCCCCATGGACATTGTATAGTTTGCCACGCACATTTTGATGCATGTCAGGAATGGGGAAATGGAAAACTAACTACTGGCTTTGTGCTGATTTTTTGGGCTTGCAGAAACTAGGCTTAGATATTAATTAAGTTGAGTGCAGTGCAGTGCCGTTGATTTGATCATCAGCAACACCAACTACTAGTACGTACTCCTACTTGCATGCATATCCTTTCAAAAATAAATTTGCATGAAGTTTTGGACTCTTGACCTGGTCAATCAGGACATGCATGTATTCCCGCTTCTGCATCGTCAGCGCCCACGCACGGAAAGCTCCATTCCACTTCACCCGTCAACCACAAAGCTAGCAACAAACAATCAATCAATCCCTTGTACTTTTTCACTTCTTTTTGGAAAAAGGAAAACAAACGGAAACCCTACACGCGGCAGAGGTATTCAAGCTTGACCTGACCATTTTGGTGAACTACTCACCGCAATTTTCACCGAGCTCAAACCCAAATTCACCCTCGTTTGCTGCTTCAAACCAATGTAAGTACACATCAGGCACGCTCATCGTCGCGCTCGTTGGTCTTGCCTTGCGATGTGAATTCTCCACCATCCCGGTAGACTCGTCGGCATGTGTGATTCGAGTTCAGACGGAGTGGTGGCTCCAGCACCATGAAGCCATGGACGCCGTGTCCTCGGAGGCGCCAAGCAGCTGCTCGAGGTACTCCGCGCCGAGGTCCTCAAGCTCCATCACATACTCCGGTCGCGGTCCCCGGGTGGCGGCCTTCGCCTCCCTGCCGGCAGCCGTGGCCTTCCGGCTCCGTATGCAATGCCGCCGCTTGAGCGCCAGCACGGGCGACAAGCCATGGGCACGGCCGCACACGTCGTCGGCGGCGCCCTCGAGCGAGCGCCGGACCTGGTCGGCCGGAAAGTTGAGAACGGCGGCGCCACCGCGGATGGCGAACGCAGCCTGGTCGTACGCCAGCGCCGCAGCTTCTGGGCTGTCGAAGGTGCCCAGCCACACGCGCACGCCGTTCCGCGTCGAGTCCCGGATCTCCGCCGCGAACTTGCCCCACGGTCGCTTCCGCACTCCGCGGAACGCGCGACCCACACCTAGTGCCACCTTGCCCTCCTCGTCGGCCTCTTGCTTCGCCAGCGCCGTCGTCGGTGCGGCCGCGGCGTGCTGGACCTCGTGGTGCTGGGAGAGCATGTCTAGCAGGAGCATCTCGTCGGCGTCGCTGGTGTCGAACGGAAGCACAGGTGGCGGCGTGGCCGGGGCGCGGTGGTGCCAGGGCGCGGAGTCGGCGGAGCCGGTGGAGGAGCCCGGCGAGTGCAGCGGGAATGCTTCGGCTGCTGCTAGGTGGTGGTTCTGCTGCGTGGTCACGGTACGACGGGCCAGAAAGTTGACGACGCCGGTGGTAAGACGGGGCGACGTAGATGAAGAAGTCGGAGAAGAAGAGGCCGTGCTGCTGGCGCTGGGATCAGACATGGAGTTTTTCTCGTGGGATGTCGGGTTGGAAGCTGGAACGGATGGAGGCGCGGCTCCATGGAATTTATACCGGTGGCGGGAGTTGGTTGAGCAGAGATGAGAATGATGCAGCGGAGGGTAGATTTGGAATTACTGGGAAAATGCTCTGCTTGGCAACGTGCTGTTTGCTGGGGCACATTTGTTTTGACATGAGTACTAATTTGTAGGTTGAGATAGTCCTAGAAACCGAGATGCCAATTCAAGCAAAATATGGAAAAATAAATAAAAAGAATATGGATTTATGAAATTTAAGATCCAAAAAATTAGAAATTTGCGGGCACTAGTGGTGACTGTGAAAGGCAACAAGAATTCGTCACGGCCTGGAGTTTTGGCTCCCAAGCTTATCTGCACCCATATGAAGACTAAACTATAACAAATATAGCGAAATAATTCACAAAGATTTGAATTCATGGTAGATCATGGGAGATCGGGAGCAAAAGAGCATATTAGGATATTTGATCGATCATGGGAAATTCATAGTAGTACCAATAAAATTAATTGCACCCTGCAAAAATAATAATAAGAATAATTGCATCTGGGTAGCTTATTTGGTTATGATCAAGTGGACATAGTGTCAAGTGGAGCCGTCCGGCGACCACCACGTGTTTGTTAAGTAGCTAGGTGTGTGTCACTCACTCACCCTGATCGAGTCTTCCATGGACAATTGGATTAGATTAGAAGAATGTAACCCTCCACTGGCACAAAAACATGTGATACATTGTATCTGCGATTAATTTGTCGTCCATGCGTTCGTTGGGGTCCGCTTCCAGACAGAAAGGTGGAAAGAACGGTAACTTGTGCCTAGCCAGGAGCGTCGTAGTCTATAGAACTCTAGATATACTCTTTTTTCCTTTTGGTCAAGTTGTAGGCAAAGTCTCCAAGACCGAATGGCGCCCAGCACGCGTAGCATTTTTTTTTTTGCGGGTAGCTTATCATCCGTGCAAATTTCATAGGTCAATTTTCTTCCATTCCTCGTAAGCTGTGGTTGGGTCAAATTCTTCCCCTCAAGGCTCCACCGATGAGCCGATGAGATCCTACCGCCTCGGCTTCGTTTGTTACTTCTCACAGAGCGGTGTTTGGATGGATGATGGTGTCTCTTCTTCGAGTTGGTCTTTCAAGTTTCGATTTTCCATGAGTATGTCCGGACAGACTGAGTCAACGGAGCTCCGACGTAGATTTCTGCCGTCCTTTTGGGACGACGGGGTTAGGACCTCTTGTGGTGCGTGTGATATGGCGAGATATGATGATAGATGCTTTAGGTCGTTTCAATGGTTCAACTATGACTCAAGTTTTTTTTTTTGGCAATGGTAGTAGCCTAGAGACCTTGATATAATTTTTATTATGTAGTAGCCTAGAAACCTCGATATAATTTTTATTATGTAGTAGCCTAGAGACCTTGATATAATTTTTATTACGTCTATGGTTCTTTGAACTTACGGTGAACTTTTATAATAAATTCTGGTTGTCTTTTGAAAAAAACACGGAAATTTGGATACAGCTTTGCTACACATTCAGTTGTGCCTATCGGACCCGCAATTAGCAGCAGACAGCGACTTCGAGAGGCTGGTGACTAGCTGCTTGTTCTAGCTACTTGTGTGCACATGTTACGACCACAAGCCACATACCCCTGGCTGGCTAGCTAGCTAATCCCTCCGCCCGCATAATGTAAGACGTTTTGTGACATTAGTGTAGTATTAAAAAAACATCTTATATCATTTCAAAAAAAAACATCTTATATTATGGGACAAGAGGAAGTAGCTATTTACTCAAGAAAATTGCACTCTAGCATTTGACATATAGCTAGGACAAGTACGTCTGGCTTCTATTTGGTATTGCCCAAAATGCCCTTAATTAATTAGGAAGGAACCTCGAAACTTTCCTTATCCATTTCAGACATGGCAACCTTCTACTCCATCTTGACTTGTCACATTCTATTCCAATGTGACGTCACTCATGACAAATTCTAATTTTGACCGAATAATTCATTCTGACCAGAATGGGGTGCCAGTCAGAACACCAATATAAGTTTTTCAGCAGGCCACATACGCATAGCTGAAGGTGGCAAACTGGCAATAAGCTGAGAGTAGCACAATAATTAATCTGTGGCACTGTGAGGTAAACCTGGTTCTATATTTCTTACTACTACTCACTCCATCTTAAAATAAATGTCTCGAGTTTAGTATAACTTTTTACTAAAATTAGTACAAAGTTGAGATATTTATTTTAAAACGGATGGAGTACTATATTACTCCCTTCAATTCAAAACAAATGTCACAGTTTTAAACCGAGGTTAGTTCAAAACTGCGACACTTATGATTGATCGGAGGTAGTACTATTCTTGGAGATAGGTAATTAAGGTATAGAACAAAGAAGGTCCGCAAGAAGCTAGGCTGGAGAGTGGCCGAGGAAGGTTCCCATTAAGAATGCATGAAGGAGGTTGGGTTCATCACCCCAGATAGAAGCTTCTCATCTGATGTTGCATGCATGGTGCCATGCATATGCATAATCAACATCACATGCACCATTTGCTGCAGCTTAATGCATGCAGCAATGCTGCCACCTTAAGGTTCACTACTTCCACTGTTTTTATTTATTCTGCATATTAGCTTAGTCTTAAGTCAATCTTTAGTCAAGTTTATAGAATAATTTATTAATATCTGAACTACCAAATCAATATCATTAGGTTTATCACTGAATATATTTCACATCATATATACTTGTTTTTCTGGGGGAACATCATTTATACTTGTTATTGTCCATATTGTTTTGTATAAAGCTGATCAAACTTTATAAAGTTTGACTTAGGACAAAGCTAACATATAGAGTAAATAATAATAGAGGAACTATCTTGGGCATGCGTGTAGATATACAGATGGATGTTTCGATGAAACTAAGTCTAGACTAATGCAAATTAACTAAGCGCTTTACTGAGCTTTTCTTGCTATTTTAGTTAGCTTAGTTAGCTTTTTCCTCCTTTTGTTTTGCTCCTCTATTTATGTATTATACTTTTTATATATACTGATGACAATACCACAGAACAATTGATCTATGGTGCAGAGCATCAAAAAAGATACTAGTACTGCTAGTATATATAAAAAGTATAATACATAAATAGAGGAGCAAAACAAAAGGAGGAAAAAGCTAGCTAAGCTAACTAAAATAGCAAGAAAGGCTCAGTATATTTCAGTTCTGGGCAACGCGCTGAAAATGGATCACAATTTAGAGTATATCCAGGTATGAAAGCAAGCAACATGCTTCTTCCTAATTATGTGACTGAGCATGTTCTAATCTTCCTTGAGGGAGTGCTTCCATGCTTGAAGCGATAGAGTTGCATTCGTGAAGATCTTACCATTTCTCTGTAGCCAGATGTTCAGGGTGCTCCATAGGAATGGACAAGAGAACGTTCACAAACTGAAATACCCCTATGCCTGTCAATGGTTAGCAAATGTCAGCAATTCAGAGCAAAATCACAATGCCACTAGGGCTGCTGCAATGTTTCCTCAGTATTATGATTGCATAAGCAGCAAGAGTAGCTGCTCATGTGAAATCCTTTTCTTTTGAGCCGGGCTTTAGAGTTTATTCTATCATGTAGCACCAACTAGAAGATTTTTGCTTAAGACTATTAGTCATCTTCCAAATATGCCTAAATACCATAGGAGATTTTTAATTACCGAAATGTACAAATTTCCTTGCTAGGAGCTTGTGAATGTTGAGGCATGAGGTTTCGAAGTTCAAGGAATTTCTCATAAACTAGACTGGACTATGGCCTGTGATAAAGTCCGGTTCATTATCTCACTAACTCTAGCCAGAGATATTTTTCCATCCTTAACAAAGGAGTGAAGCTCAGGAATTTTTTATGATGAGGGCTCATCAGACTTGTTGTCGGATAGAAAATGAATGTATCACTTTGCCCATGCTTGCAAGAGGCCACCTCTTTAAAAGCAGGAAGTATTTTTAAAGTAGTATTAGTATCGTGCTAGCACATATTACCTATAGTTATTGCCCACACACCTCCCTCGCACGCCACCATCTCCCACGTCGCCGCCACCACTGCCTCGCCGTCCGGGCACCACAGCTCCCCCCCCCCCCACCCCCACCCCAACGTCGCCGCGAGCACGAAGTCGCCCCCCACGGCCCCGGCCAGCTGCTTCGTCTGACGCCTCCAGGCCAGCTACATGCCGCCACGCTCGTTGGACGCCGCCAGGCCAGCTACCTGGTGTAGGGGAGGCGCTCGTCTCTTCGCCGGCCAGCTTCTTCGATGACGCCCGCAAACTGTTCGACAGTTTGCCCCCAAGGTACAAATGGAATCCACCGACGAGTTCTTTTTTCACAATTTCCCCTGCGACTCCGACGATTCCTCACCCGATGATGAGGAGATGGTGGCTGCTGTGTTAGTCCATTACCACCTTAGTAGGCAACAGTCGTTGTTCCGGGGCTCGATCCCGGGGCACACTCCGGTGTTGAATCGCAACCGACAGAGCGGCCATTTCCTTCTTTGGAAGGACTGCTTTGAGACACCCAACCCCCTCTTCAAACATCACCAATTCCGGCGACGTTTCCGTATGTCTAGGCATGTTTTCAACCATATTCGAGAGGGGGTGGTCGGATACGATAAGTATTTTGAGTGCAAGGAAGATGCCCTTGGAAAGATTGGCTTCCCTCTTATTAGAAATGCACTGCAGCCATCCGGATGCTTGCATATGGAGTGCCAGGTGATCTCATTGATGAATACATCCACATGAGCGAGTCTACATGCCTAGAGTCCATCACTAGTAGAAAACAGGGCTTTGGTCCAGGGCAGTTTTCACATTAGTCCTGGTTCAGTCAAGAACCGGGACTAATGTGAGCATTTATCCCGGTTCGTGCGGCTAAGGCATTAGCCCCGGTTCACCTGGGGCCTTTAGTCCCGGTTCGTGCCACGAACCGGGACTAAAGGGTGCGATGCCCATTAGTACCGGTTGGTGGCACCAACCGGGACTAAAGGTTAGACCTTTAGTACCGGTTGGTGCCACCAACCGGTACTAATGGGTTTTGAGGCATTAGTACCGGTTCATGGCACGAACCGGTACTAAAGGTCCCATTTTCAAACTCCCCCCCCCCACCCTGGACCGCCTTTTCTGTTTTAGAAAAAACAAAAGAAAATGATGGAAATGTCAAAAAATTAAAAAAATTTAAGTTTCCCATGTGATATGTGGTCTAGTTGTTGGGAAAATTTACAAATATGAATTTTGACTTTATTTGCAAAATTTCTCTGGAATTTAGTAAAATGGGCATAACTTTTGCATACGAACTCGGATTAAAAAGTTTTTTATATGAAAAAACATCTACTCGAAAGAACTGCCCTTTTGCTTGGCAAGGGTAGTATAGGGGCCATGTCAGGGCTTGCACTGTCATACTTGAGGTCGTGGTCTCACAAGATCTCTGGATCTGGCACTCTTTCTTTGGCATGGACGGATTGCATAATGATATCAACGTGCTTCGACGCTCTCCGGTGTTTGCAAGGCTTCCCGAAGGCAACAACCCGCCGATGAATGTTAACATCAACGATCACAACTACAAGATCCCGAAGGAAAAGATTTGCCCAAGAGTAAGAGGGTGCTAGGAAGGATGTCGAACGTGCGTTTGGTGTTCTGCAATCTTGATGGGGCATCATTCGGTATCCTGCTAGAACTTGGAGCACCAAGAAGTTGTGGGAGACGATGACTGCTTGTGTGATCATGCATATTATGATCGTAGAGAATGAGCGCCCGGAACGTATCTACAATCAAGGATTTCAGTTTCAGGGTGACAAGCATGAAGGAGGAGCGGCAACGTTTGCATAGTTCATCCAATTTCATCATCATATACGTGATTGAGAAACTCACATTCAGCTGCAAGATGTTTTGATTGCACATATGTGGGCTCATGTCGACAATCAATAGATGTACCCTTTAAAATATATTTGAGACAATTTAATTTTTATTCGGCTTGTAAACTATGATATATTTATTTGGATTGTGGAACTATGCTATTTTTGTTTGCTTGTGAAACTATGCAAAATGTGTGTGCATTTGTTGAAAAACGGAGGCAAGCCGGCCACGCGAAGATATATGGGTCGGCGTGTTGGACGCACCACCGATCCAAATAAAAAACAGAGCGAACACGAAGCGAGAGGCCAATCCAAATAAACAAAAACGGACAAAACATGCATTCATTTGAGTCGGTGCGTTGGAGTTTGCTTTAAATAAGCCAAATGTCACGTACGTGACAGGGATGACATCGCGGATAGCAGATGGTTTTGCACCACGTATGTGCCACGTACATCCTACGTACACTGACAATTTAATTTACACATGTGTAGCTAGCTAGTGGGTCATTAGTTAATTAATCCTTCTTCTTGTTGTGTTGGTCACTCCAGCTTTACCAGGTGTCACCGTCGTTATGTGCTTTCCGAGTTACGAGAATTAAGGTAGGTACACTAGCCGTGGCCGGAAAGTTATTCCAGTGAATTTTTAAGCCAATTCAAAGGACCAGTGACTTTTGAGAGTTCAAGAGCTAATTTGCCACGCATACACTCTTAATTAATCCACACATTGTTGGTCCTACCAGCACAAAAAAGTAGTAAAGGTCAAATTCGAAAAGCATCAGTGCCTTCTCATGGATTTTGTTTAAGCTATTCCAGTAGCTAGGCATATAGAGGGGTGGATCGATTAGGTGGAAGCAATATCATCTAGATTCATTGCACTCGCATGCCGATTAACTGATCTCATTCCATTCGACCACGAGGGTGGGTGTGGGCGGGGGTATTGTATTTTGCTACGTAAGTACAATATTTCTTTGCTACACCCCACACGTGAGCATAATTGAGGACATGACCATCATGTTTGGACTTGACCTGGTCAAGACATGCATGCATGTACCTATACCTTGAGTTGAGTTCTCTTTTGTTTCCTTGCCATTTCAAGGTCAACATGCACAGGCCATTCCACTCCACCTCACCCGTAGACCCCAAAAGCCAAAAGCACATAACGCTATTCTATTGCCTTCATACTAGGAAATGCTCTTGAAGCTCCTCAGGGATACCAGAACCAGAAGATCCTGTCAAGGGGAAACAGGGCCTTAATAAACGCCATCTCGAGACTTGGACTCGAGGGATAATAAGATCAATAGGAGAAGGGCAAATCTAAAAATAGAGTAGATCTCGGGCCGTATAGAAATACTTCAGAAAGCACTATGGTCTGAAGTGAAGGGCGGGAATGAACGGAATCAATTATTAAGGAACCCGAATTGTTGGGTTTTGGACTGTTAAATTGATCGAACCGAGACCAACGTCAAGTACGAGTTATTAAGTGCCAAATCAAAAAAAGCCTCACAAACACAGACTTACAATAAGAAAAACATTCAAAATCTCATGGGTGCTGAAGTCTTCTTCTTCCTGCATCCACCGGTGGCACGCCGTGAGCATAGCCCGGTGCCGCCTTTGGGATTCCGCCTCGGTGGGGTTAAAATTTTAAAAACTAGGAAATTGTGGAAGCAGCGACAGGGAAGTCGTCGATGTAGACTAGGAGACCCCGATGGCCGTGATCTGCGGAGAAAATCGCTACCCTAGAGAGAAAACCCATCGACAAGGGCCAGTAGAAACTCCAATTATTACCAAGACCACAAAAACACTAAAAAAATATCACCCATGTTGTTGTACAACAGGTCCGGGTCTAATGTCGAGCTCGCCGCCATCCAGAACCATGCACCAACGCCCTCTTCTTTGATGATCCAGCCATGCCGAGCCATCGATGAAGATCTCTGCGTTGGATCCCTCCAATCACCAACGGTTTTAACAACGACGATGCCGTTCACTGCCAGATGAAGCATGTCGCCCGAACACCCATCTCCTTTGTTGTCCCACAACAACCCCCCCAGTGCCTCCACAACATGTCCCATGATATAGACCACCCCGTTGCCGCCAGAGTCATGCAGGCTTTGCCCGGCAACGCGCCCTGACGGCAGCAAGAGGGATGGATGACGGGTGGCGACTAGGGTTATTCCGTCGTCAGCCTCAGTCGCGTGTCTCCAAGGAAAAACGATTCGCACCGGAGACATTCAAACATACTCCCTCCATTCCACAATGTAGTGCTTCCTCTATCCCCGTGCTTCAACTTTGACCGTAAATTTAACTACCAAGACCGATTGCGGCGGGAGCAAAAATTATATCAGTGAATTCGTATTCGAAAGAAGTTTTCAATTATATATTTTTTTCTCCCGCCGCAGTTGGTCTTATTGGTTAAATTTATGGTCAAAGTTGAACCTCGGAAAGCGTGGACGCACTATATTTTGGAATGGAGGGAGTAACATCTACCTTTATCCACTATCTCTTCTTGTTGGCGATGGATATTCCGCGGCTATTTGTTATTATTGGATAAAAACCTTCTTCTTTTTCTTTCTTTATTTTCAAAAATGAAGACGCCATTACTCTTTTATATCTTCAGGTATTGTATTGTCTCTCTTGCAGATATTTCGTCTCTCTGTGGTCTCTGCATCTAGGTGTTAATGTTGTTTTGTACGTGATTCAATTAGGAATTTTATTTTTAGATATGAATTAGTTTTGTAAGAAGTTTCAAGCATCTAAGCTTTACTCAATTTTGGTAGGACAGAGGGGATTTCGGATACTTGCTATCAACTACAAAACAAAATATTCTTTTGTCTACTCTAGAACAGACTTAACACAACAGAAATGCTGCATTGGAAGAACTTCATACCAGATTACTCATGTGTCATGTGTGGGCCAAATGCCTTTAAACCCTAGGAAATTGTGGAAGCAACGGCTAGGAAGTCGTGGATGTAGACCAGGAGACGCCGGTGGCCGTGATCTACGGAGCAAATCGCTACCCCAAAGAGAATAACCATCGATAAGGGCTAGTAGAAACTCCAATGATTACCAACACCACAAAAAATTGAAAAAAATATCACCCATGTCGTTGTACGACAGGTCCGGGTCTGATGTCGAGCTCTGTTGAAATATATTGCCCGCCTCCCTCTATCAGTTCGGACTGATGGGTGAACTGATTATGTGCATAAACTTACAATCAAGAGGTTCATGGTTCAAAACCCAATAAATGTAATAAATAATTGTGGCCTCCCTACGTTTTCGCTGCCCACGTCATATAGCTCCAAAGAAGCATAGACGTGAGGCAGTGTGGCTTGCTAAGGTCCACCCTTCCACCGGCACTCTGTATTCCAAGTTTGTACTGCTGCATTTGCACAGTAGCATGTAGTATCTTATACTACAACATAGGTTTAGATTAATTGATTCTAGTCTCAAGGCTGTTTCTGCCTGTTAAGTGAGAGCCTAAGTTTGGGATACACATACAAGTTAGTGAGAGTAATAAATTAGCAACATTGTGGTAAGGTAGATGATCGAGAAAACAGCACTAGTATTCTAGGCGCAAGAGTTTAAGATCCAGTCTCTGACTATAATTTAGTGAAGTCAACGTTTTGACAAGGATATGAAGCATAGATGTAAAAGTGCATAACAAAGCGTTCTCGCGTTTTCCTGCTGTCAATGCATACACGAGCATAGTCTTGCTTTTTCTAATAACTACGTATTGTCTTCTACATATATCTCCTTTCTTACCATCAAGCTTTTGTCCATATATCTTGTACATGGTATCTTATGCACTCATATCGTTTGAGATGACATCGATCAAAACCACATGGCAAATCGATGTTGGGGAAGATGAAGTTCAGAAACTCCCTGTCTCCCCTCAGAAAACCTGCATACGGAGTGTTGCATCGCCAACCTTCTATCTATTTCATCTGAAGCTTAGGCACTTCACTATTTGTAAACCAGTTCACGATAATTTACCTAACAAATTAACATTTGCTTGTGGAGAGACATACCTATAATTTCTTTCCCATTGTGCATTGATAAACTTTCGTCCCACCCTCGAAAGCCATATATTCAGACGATTTAAGTAGCTTATTTTTGTTGGAAAAGACAGGCGGTGAGGTCATCATTAACGGTCACCAGCAGAAGTATGTGGACCAGTACCACGGACGGATGGCTGGCCGTGCAAGTCAGTCCACTTCGTACGACGCAAGGTGACTTTTCAGGTATAAGTAGCCAGTGTCCTTAGCTTGCAAGCCTGGGCTCTTAACCGAGTAGCAGGCAGGACTGACTCAAGTACCAGAAGGCCACCTGATGCGTATGAATATGCCACAAGGTCTCACGCCTGCTCCTGCATCCATGACGATCCCGATGGCGCATTCCTCACGGCCGACGCTGGGGTTCCCCCTCGGCACGGCGCTCCTGCTCCTCGTCATCTTCTCCCTCAGCGGCATCTTCTCGTGCTGCTATCACTGGGACAGGCTCCGCTCCCTCCTCTGGTCTCGGCATCCCGGCATGCTCCAGGAAGGCCCACACACCGTCATCTCAATTGGATCGGCGCCGAGCAAGGCTGCCTCCGAGCACAAGGTAGCAGCAGCAAGCGATATATCTGTCGTACACCTTATTTTGTGTTTTGGCAATCATCTATCTCTTGCAAACTTGAGCTGATGATTTATGGCCCTTGCCTCCTTGTTTGCAGAGCGAGAAAGCTGGAAAGGAGTGCGGGTTGCCCGTGATCATGCCCGGGGATAACATCGCGAAGTTCTACGCGAGGCCCTGCCCGCACGAGGCGTGTTTAGCTGCAGCAGCAGCAGCAGCAGAGAAGGGCGAAGTCGAGGTGCAAGTCAGATGTTCAGTTTCGTGACCGTCAGTATCTGTATATGAAATCGTGCGTAGCTAGGTGCTGGCGAATTATGATTGATAGATAGATTGTACATACGCAATGTTTTAAATAGCGGGCTATGGCATTTAGCGGCGACCCTTAAAAACAGCTATAGCTGGGCTATAGCGGAGCTATAGCGGCAAATTTTACATGAAATCATTTAGCGGCAACACCCTCAAACAGCTATAGCAAAGCTATAGCGGGGCTATAGCCGGCTATTTAAAACTATGCTTATGATTGATGGATTGATTGTGTACTCGCATGCATTTTGATAGTTTTTCAGAAAAGAGAGGAGAGAAAAAATGAGAACCTTTCATGTGCAGATAGCCAGATACGCAACACGAATAGTCCAGAAAAGGCGATTTTTGTGTCAGCAAACTAGCTGAATATTTGTTTTTCTTGTCATGGAACTTGTTGAATGCCATGAAATTTGGGATCTTTCTCTTAGGGGGTTGGGGTGGATGTCATTTCAGGAAAACCAAGAAAAGTTCATAGTAGCTTCTTTTTCAAATTATCTGGGAATTTGTTAGCGTTTGTTCTTTCTGCGAGGTTTTTGAAAAGGAAAAAAGAGAGGAAATTAGATTGCCGCTGAACCAAATAGGATCCTTGTCCTGTGGTGCCCCACCGTACGTATGTATATGCACGAAAGCACGACGGAATTGGATTGAAACATGGACCTAACAATAACATTCATATCGGCTGGGATTGTGGTGAGTGCAGGATTAATTAAGTCCGGCCATGACATACTCTGGTCCGTCCTTATGCAGGGCACAACAAGGACGTGTTTGGTTGACAGCACAACCTCCATCCAGGATTTGGGGGACAAATTTGGCTGTTTGGTTAGTCGCGTGTTCGGCTGGGTCTGTGCCGCACGCTCCTCAAAGCAGCCCAGAGCCTAGCTCTAGAGGAACGACCGGCTTGGCCGTTTCCGCTGAGCTAGGCTTGAGCGAGCGCAAATAGTACACGTGGCTGCACAAGCGGGACGAGCGGGAGACGACGCTATGTTTCCTGAAGGCACGCCATAAAATCACCTCACCGCTCAATCGCTCATGTCTCCCTGTCACTCTCCTCTCACCTTTGGCGGCACCATGAATCCATGATGAGCATCGTTGGCTGGAAGATCTTGATGGCGACCATCGGCGACCGGACGATGTGATCATCCGAAGGCGCTTCATCACCACTTCGCCAATGAAGGTAAGTCGAACCCACCAAATCTGTATGTAGGACGCAATCTAAGCCCGATTTAGGGTCTGACATGGTCCGATTTGGGGTAAGATAGGATTCATTTGGGGAAGATCGGTCACTAAATCTAAAAGGTTGTAGCGTATGTGTCAAGCTTAATGATCCTCATTGTTGTGCAGTCGATGTATTAGGGCGATCCTTGGTATGAGGGTTGGTTCTTCACATTGTAGGTCTGATCCTTGTACGTGCTCTCCTCTTCTAGATCATTCAAGCTTAATTGTTGTGCAACCAATATGTAGTATGCTAGAAATATGGTAGTGTGTCGAGCTTCATTATCTACGTTGCAGTGCTGTATTGGCAAGCTGGTCCTCGACAATGATGTTGGCAGCTGCTTGAAGGATGGGGGAGAAGACATCGGCTCCAAGAGGTGAAGGGGGAGGCTGACGAAGGTTGGCCACTTCAATGAGGTTTGTGGAGAAATGATGATGATGATAATGACGACAATGCGTGCCCTCAACATGGTTTTATTTGTTGTGTGGTGCGTTTTACCTTGAGTGTGCCCGATCAGCGGGTATTGATGATAATCTTTCAATTTTTGATAATTAATTCGACAACTCCATTCTTCTTTCTTAATCAATAATTAATAATTGTCACAAAAAATAACAATTACTAAACAATGCAAATCTTTCTACATTTAAAAAGCTCAATGATGGTGCTTGTGTCTTTTTACCGTGACCCCGCCCTCAGAGAGAGAGAGAGAGAGTGTACAAACACAGCCAGGCAAGAGGTCCAAGCAGTACTAATCGGCAAAAAAAATTCAAAAACAATTATGCAAATACATATGACTGTTCGTCAAGTATGTAAAAAGTTTCATTGGGTAATTCGATTATTTGCATGCTACACACAAAGAAAATATCTGGCCCCGAAACAACAAAGATAAAGCCCATTTTAATCTGTGTATTTATCTTTTTTGTATACATTACATTTTAACATATATGTTCATGAAATTTTATACGTGTATACTACAAATATTCATCTATGTATATACTTCTTTCAGATTTTTTCAATGTGTGGAAATAGTATATTTGCTAGAAAAGATAAAGAGCTCTGTGGTGCTCGGCCTCTGCTATGCTTTTTCATGCCCTTCTCCCCATTTTTAGTCGGCAACGTGGCCCTAGCGACCAAATAAAAATCTTTTGGGAGGATGATAGTACCCCATGAGCCGGACATGCATGTTCTTCATCTACTACTTCCGTCCTGTTTATTGCTCCTCCTCATACTTTGAGCCAAAATTTGATCAGGATTTAACTGTCAAAATGCTAATGCATGTCACAAAATATTATATCGTTGGATTTGTATTTAATCATAATTTTCAATTATACTTTTTGTTTGTAAAATGCATTATCATTTTGTTAATTAAATCCATGGTCAAAATTTGACACAAAATACTAAGAGTATCAATAAATCAGGACGGAGATAGTACTAGCACTAGTACCAACGAATAAATTTAAGTAAAAATTGTGGGCACCATGGAGGGGAGGGGAGCGGCCGAAAATGATGCATCTACAGACGTGGCTTATGGAAACAATCATACAGGCGGACATGTTTTGGGGCCATCCACCTATACCTGGCCAAACCTCGGGCCGGGCCGGGCCTAGCCAAGCCCAAGGCAAAAACCCAGGCCCGGGCCCGGCCCGGCCCGGCCATCGGGCCTGGTTTTTAGGCCCGAGCCCGGCCCGAACATGTAAAAGCCCATCGGGCCTTGGCCCAGGCCCCTTTAGGAAATCGCAAAACCGACAGGCCCGGGCCCGGCATGGCCATCGGGCTCAAAATCTAGGCCTGAGCCCGGCCCAGGAGCAGCGTCAGGTTGGACCGGGTCAGGCTTTTTTGGGCCGGGCCGGGCTTCCCATGGCCAGGACTACATCCACCCCACCAACCAACTGATTCCAGCTCTTTTGGTAGCCTCAAGTCCGTAAGTTAGTTCGTAATTGTAGCATTGTTCGGGGAGCAGAGGATTGCAAGCGCAGGGATACAACACGTCTAACTAATTAAACTATCAAGCCATCTTACAAGATTATTATATACTACCTCTGTTTTTAAATGTAAGACATTTTGGCGGTTCAATTTAAAACTGTCAAAACGTCTTATCTTACATTTAGGAACAAAAGGTGTACTAACTATCAAGCCACCGTTTTTCAAAAAAAAAAAAAACATCAAGCCACCGATTAAGGAAAAGATCTATGTGGATCTCTAACATGTCTAACAAACCCCTATTTTGGTAAATGAAATCATTAAACCACAAGATCCGTAGAAAACATCCACATTGACTGTCGGTGGTTGATGTTCCTATTCGATGGGCTAATAGTCTGGGATTTCATATTGAACATCTCGCCCGTGTCGATAAAATAGATAGTATCACGTTCCACATCTACATAGGCATGAATAGACTTGCAGAAGGGTCTGCTAATGAAAAGCGCTTGATCACCTAGGCCATCGGTAATCGGCATCCAGACTCCTTTGCTGGCATTCGCTTCAAAAACCTCCACCTTGCGAGTGAATTTGGTGTTGTGCAAGGGCCATTGTAGTTGTCTTCTCACCATGAGTAACTTCCCGCGTGACTCGACCAAGTGGCAAATGACGGAAACAAAATCATCTGGTGCATCATAGTATCTCAGGTAGGCTGTACCATCGAGAATCATGTCGTCGCCAATTCTCTCCCTAAGTTCATCTAAGGCGCAATCCTTCTCGTATTCCTCTTCAGTCATTGTCCCATCATCGTACTCATAATCCTTATGGACCTCGTGCTTATCACCCCCATTGTTTGTGCCTCGAAATTGTCTTCATGATTGTCGTCATCCCTCCATGCATGGAAACAGTAACTGCGCATGGGTGGGTGCCTGATGAGTCGCTCGATACCGGAGATGCCAGGCACACCATCATCATCAAAGTTGATACCGAGAGAGGCGAGGTCCTCGGCCTGAGTGATCCCGTAGAGTTTATCCCCAACAAAAGCAATGTCGATGATGTAGACGAAGGGAGCAGATTCCGGCTCGGGCAGCCACACACCCTTCCCCGGCCGGACCAAGATGAGGGGATAATTGCAGTTATAAGAAAAAGTGTTTCCCCCCGCTTTGTATTCCAAAGCAACCATCTGATACATCCAACGATAGGTGCTGGGGCGGAAGCAGCACAAGCACGCCCAAAAGAAAAGAAAAAGAAAAGGAAAAGAAACAAATGCCGATAACGGCGGATCGACAAAAACAACGAAGCCTCGCGACCGCTGCGTCCACCGGAGATCGCCCACCAAGCTCCGAGACTCCGAAGCGCCGGTACCAATCAACACCTCCAAGAAGGAACGCGACGATGACGACGCTGCTGCCAAGGGTTTCCCCCGGTACACCGCGAGGAGAGAGGAAGGGGAGCCCCGACGCCCTCCAGGAAGGTCTGGCGGCACCCTCAAGCGCCACCGCGTCGGTGTCGACCAAACCAACAGGGATTTCTCCCGTTCCCATCCTCTACCTCAGGCACTTCGGAGCTCGCCACCAAACCGACCACCACCCGACGCCAACACGGACACGAAGCTTCCCATGCTGTCTCACCACAGCACCGCGAAGATGGCCTGCACAACGAAGAAGAGCCGGGACTAGTGCAACAGCACCGTCGGCATACGGGAGGGCCCCACCTCCACCGTCCACGACAGTAACCGACCGGACGCCATAGCATGAGCCTATCGGGCCCGTGGCCCCAAAGGCCCGGCCGGGCCCTCAAAGGCCCGGACAGCTCCCGCCTCCGCGCAGCAGCTGGCATGCCGCCGGTGTCACTGTCCCAGTCCAAGCCGCTCCCCTGCGTCCCCATACAGAGGACATGCCGCTGACCGACCAGCACCACCGGACCGCCCTGCCGCCAAGAGGCGGCACCACCACGGCGAGCGTCGCCGGCCACCGCACCAGGCCTCCAGAGCGCCACCGGCTGAGCAGCACCGCCGCGTCCCCCCACCCCGGGAAGGAGGAGCGCGCACGGGGAAGGAACGTCCCGCCGCCGCCGACACCACCCGGCCAGATCCGGGTGCGCCCGCCGGCGGCGGGGGGGGGGGGGGGGGGGGGGGTTGGGACGAAGGTGGGCGAACGAGGAGGAAGGGGGGCGCGCCGCCCCGACCGCCTCCCAGGGAGACGGCGGAGGCAGCTGGACGAGGAGGGGAAAGGGGGGAGGGGCGGGGCGGAGCGCCCGCGCTCGCGCGGAGCGGCGGCGGAAACGGAGGAACGGGAGCGGGGAAGCGGGCACGGGGGAGCGGGGCGCCGCGCCAGGCGGGTGGCGGCGGGGGGGATAGGGCCCGCCGGCGGCGGGCGGAGGGGGGAACCCTAGCGGGAGCGGGTGCGGGACGATAGTTGCAATTATTGGTCAGGAAAGCGACGGCATCATGAGGGCCCGACCGCATGAGCACCTTGCGGACCTCGAAAAGTTTGGAGACGGCACTAATGCGCTTGTGCAAGAAGAAAGGGTTGTGCAAGAAGTTACTATGTACGTTCTCAACGTCGGTGCAGTCGAGGGTAAGCCAGTCATCTGTGGAGCCGATGCATCTTGCGCTCTTCGGCAAAGTAGGGATGCGGCAGCCACCGTCGTGGGAGGGTGCAGAGAAGGAGCCATCTGACAAGACAATCCACGGCAGCAGTCGTGGCGCCATGACGTGGCTGCGCATGGCCAGGTGCCACGAACGGCACACAGCGCGGAAGCGGGCGCGGTCGGCAGAGACCGACCACTATCGGGCACGGCACACTGCCTGGAAGGCACCACAGTCGTCGGCGAAAGAGAGGGCACGCCGTATGTAGAATATGTGAATTGCACTATGTATTGCTCTTCGTGCATAGGCACGTATATATGATGTACAAAGCTGGGCCACGGACCTCAACTATACAAGGAACTAGGAGGTGGGCCCAATACACAATATGCACATAACACATATACTCAACACCCCCCCCCCCCCCCCCCCGCAGTCGAAGCGGCACCGCGGCTGACGCAAAGACTGGACCGGAACTCCTCAAATGGCGCCGTAGGCAAGCCCTTGGTCATGATATCGGCAAATTGTTAGGAAGTAGGGATGTGTAAAACATGAATATGGCCAAGGGCCACCTGTTCTTGAACAAAATGAATATCCAACTCAATATGCTTGGTCCGTCGATGATGCACTGGGTTAGCGGAGAGGTAGACCGCCGAGACGTTGTCGTAGTAGACCACCGTGGCACGGTCAACAGGACAAGAGAGCTCTTAAAGCAGCTGGCGAAGCCACGAACACTCGGCGACAGCGTTGGCCACCGCACGATACTCAGCCTCAGCAGTGGAGCGAGAGACCGTAGGCTGCTGCTTGGACGACCACGAGATAAGTGAGGGTCCAAGGTAGACACAATAGCCCAAAGTGGAGCGATGAGTGTCAGGGCAACCCGCCCGGTCTGCATCGGAGTAGGCGGTGAGGGCGGTGTCGGCGGAGGCGTGACGCCAAGATCCATAGTGCCACAGATATAGCGGAGAATCCGCTTGACGGTAGCCCAGTGAATGTCTCGAGGAGCATGCATATGAAGACACACCTGCTGCACGGCATACTGAATCTTTGGTCGAGTCAGAGTGAGGTACTGGAGAGCACCAACGATAGACCGATAGAAAGATGCATCCGAAGCAGGAGAACCATCCGTGGCAGAAAGCTTGGCCTTCGTATCAACAGGCGTAGCGGCGGGCTTGCAGTTAAGCATGCCGGCGCGCTCCAGGAGCTCGTGAGCGTGCTTCCGCTGATGAAGGAAGAAGCCATCCGGACGGCGCACCACCTCGACACCGAGGAAGTAGTGCAAAGGACCCAAGTCCTTGATGGCGAACTCAGCGCGAAGACGAGCCGTGAGCTGACTGAGGAGACCAGTCGTACATGCCGTCAGGATGATGTCGTCGACATAGAGCAGCAAATAGGCCGTGTCAGAGCCCTGATGATAGACGAAGAGCGAGGCGTCCGAGCGGGTAGAGCGGAACCCAAGCTGGTGGAGAAACGTCGCGATGCGCTGGTACCAAGCGCGCGGAGCCTGCTTGAGTCTGTACAAGGACCGCGAAAGCAGGCACACGTGGTCGGGAAGTGCCGGGTCAACAAACCCAGTGGGCTGCTGGCAGAAGACCTGCTCCTCGAGGTGACCATGGAGGAAGGCGTTGGAGACGTCCATCTGGTGCACCGGCCAATCACGGAAGACCGCAAGGTGGAGAACCATGCGTATCATGCCGGGCTTAACGACCGGAGCGAAGGTGTCGGTGAAGTCGATGCCAGCATGCTGTCGGAAGCCACGAACGACCTAGCGCGCTTTGTAGCGATCAAGGGTACCATCAGGACGGAGCTTGTGTTTAAAGATCCACTTTCCGGTAATCACGTTGGCGTGCCGGGGACGGGGAACAAGCTGCCACGTCTGGTTGCGCAACAGGGCGTCAAACTCCTCTCGCATCGCAGCCATCCAGAGCGGGTCACGAAGAGCGGCTCGAACGGAGGACGGCAACGGCGACGGCTTAGAGGTGGACGCCGCATGGACGTAGTCATCCGAGGCGTAGCGCGAGCTCGGGCGAAAAACGCCCGTACGGGCGCAGGTGACCGAACCGTCCATAGGCGCCGGGGGCGCCGAGGGGACCGGGGAAGCCGGGGGCGCCGAGGGGGCCGCGGGCGCCGGGGGGGCCGCGGGCGCCAACATCGGGGGTGCAGGGGGCACCAGCGCCGCGGCTGAAGGGGGCACCGCATGCGGGGGCACGCCTCAAAGCCAGGAGCGGGCCAAGAGAGGCGCGCGAGCGTCCTGGGAGAGGCATCGAGGAGCCCACATCACCGGTGGCGGGAGGAATAGCCGGGGGTACCTGGTGAAACGAAAGCACATGCTCATCAAAATAAACGTGCCGAGAAGTGAACACATGGTGGGAGACGGGATCGTAGCACCGATGTCCCTTGAAGTTAGAGGGGTAGCCAATGAAGATGCAAGCGACAGAACGAGGTGCGAGTTTGTGAGGAGCGGAGTCGGCAGTGCTAAGATAGCAAAGGCACCCGAAAATACGCAAGCCATCATACGATGGGGGCGTGCCGAAAAGAAGATGGTGAGGTGCATAGTTCCACCGTGGGCGGCAAGGGCGAAGGTTAAGGAGAAGAGAAGCTGTAGAGAGTGCGTCCGGCCAGAAACGAGGTGGCACGTTAGCATGGAACAGGAGCATGCGAACGCAGTCGTTCAGAGTGCGAAGGACGCGTTTGGCTCGACCATTCTGCTGGGAAGTATACGGGCATGTGAATAAATAGCCCGAATTACTAGGAACCGGAGAGGTCCACACATCGCTATGAATCAACTGAAAAAGGAAAAGAAGTTATGGTGGTGGAGTTATTAAATGGGAGGCAAACATGTTTGCCGACGCGACAGGCATGACAGGTGTGATCCTCTATCTTATGGCAACTGAAACTGAAACTCTTAAGAATATGACGAAGTGTGACGGGGTTGGGATGACCCAAACGAGCGTGCCAGAGATCGACGCCGGCGGAGAGAGCAACCGGTGCGGTGGTGGAGGTGGACGGCGAATGCACCGGATAGAGCTCGTCGAGGTTGTCACATCGATGAAGTACCATCCTGATTCGAGCGTCCTTGACACAAAACCCAAGCCCGTCAAATTCAACAGTAACAGGATTTTCATGAGTTAAACGACGAACCGAAACAAGGTTTTTAATAAGATGAGGTCACACAAGTATGTTAGACAAAGTAATAGTATGAAATTAGAAGGAAAGGAAGTGTGCCCGACATGTGTGATAGGGAGTGTGGAACCGTCGCCGACAATGATGCGGCGGTCGGTGGTGACGGGAGTGAAGGAGATAAGATTATCAGGATAAGAAAACATGTGAGCCGTAGCCCCGGTGTCCATGTACCAATCATCACCTCCGGTGTAGTTGTTCGATGTAGAGGCGGCATGTAGTGCTGGAAAGAGCACCGCGTCCCAGAGCACCGGCAGCAGGGCCGGCGAGGGGGGCGAAGACGCCATGAGGAGGCCGTAGCCACCGTTCGGCAGCGGCGATGAGTACTTTCCAGACGATATGGGAAGCAGCCCTGGCTGCCACTGCGGTACCGGATAGACCGGATGGCCTGCTGGAAAAACCTGCTGGCCCACTGACAAATGCTGAGCGCCGTCTGCTTGCTGCCCAGCGGACGAGTGCAGGCCTACTGGCGACTCCTACCAGTACCCGGGAGCCTCGTACACCGGTGCATGGAACGCCCCGCGCAATAGCAAGGGGTCAACGGGCAGAGTCGGCGCCGACGGCGGGGCGATGACGGACTGGCCGGAAATCGCCGGCGGCGGGGCGACGACAGATTGGCCGAAGACCGCCGGCGGTGGGGCGGCGACGTACACCAGCGGGGGCAGCGGAGCCGAGGTGTGCAACAAGTCAGGACGAGCTGGCCGAGCCGCGCCGTAGAGTGCCGGCGGCGGGACGACAGAGACGGCGGCGAACGGGCCGGTTGACGACATCGCTGATCCGACGATGCGCGGCAGCTTGGCAGGCGATGCAAGCGGGTGGGTAGCGAGCTGGCGGGTCGTCGATTTGGCTGTGGCGCGGCAGCGACGCGAGTGGACTCGGCAAGCGAGCCCCGCTCGCTCGGCGACTTGGTGCGGCGTGGAGTGACGCGATGGTGAAAGCGCTTGACTAGAAAGCTAACCTGCTAAGCAGGCAGGCAGGCACCTGGATGGATTTTGCTCGGTGTCTAGCTAGCTTTGCATACAGATCGAGTCCCCGGCGGAACACTTGGAAAGACACACGCTACGCGAGGGTCTTGAGCGAGCGGGGAGATCGAGCGCGGCGGCTAGGGTAGCACGCCGCAGTGAGAAGGAGTGGCGGCCGGCGCGGGAGGCGCGCGAGCAGCGGCGGCGGCGGCGGCGATTGGTATCATGTAAAATATATGAATTGCACGATGTATTGCTCTTCATGCATAGGCATGTATATATGATGTATAAAGCTGAGCCACGGACCTCAACTATACAAAGAACTAGGAGGCGGGTCCAATACACAATATACACATAACACATATACTCAATACCGTAGAACCAGGATCTGAGACCACACTGCGGAGACAGAGAGGTGGCGTGTCCAGTGGTGGTCAGCTGGGGCGCCGGAGCCAAGGCGGTCGATGACGAGGCCGAGGATGTCCTTCGCGGCCTCCGACCACCGCGGAGCCGAAGACGCCTTAGGTCGATCGTCCATACTTGATCGATCTCCGGCTCGATCGCCTGGCTTGTGTGTAGTTATCTTTTTTTTAGCGTCAGTATAGACATAAGCTCACGTAGTCATCGCTATAAAACAGAGCTAGCTAGGTTGGGTCTGAACCCGAGAGGGGGTCGAGAACGGAACGCCTGCACGTGCATCCGGGTCCGGCCCACAAGCAATGGCCAATCGGACTTTGTTTCCCCTTCCACAAGCTACGGCCTACGGTACGATTTTCACTTCAACTGATGAATAAAGTTTGAGGTTGACTTCAATCATCATAGTTTCCCTTCGAATGATACGATGATTCCTCGGAGATGCTCCAGTTACAGAGCAATGTATAGTCAAACTTTAGTGAAATTGTTTGAAACTTCAACACAAACTCTTGAGGTCATATCATGACATCATGCAAAAATTTCATATTTCTTGGTGTTTATATATATTTTTAGAAATCAAAGCAAATAAATAAATACATGTGAGTGTGTGAATTTTCCAAACTTAATATTTGAATTTTTTTCATTTTGGTGGACAACATCCACAAAAATACTTCCTTCTTTAAAGAAATATAAGATCGTTTTAGTGATCTATAAACGATCATATATTTCTTTACCGAGGGAGTACTTAAGAACCTAAATGCGTTTTTATTCAAAACGTTTGGCATTTGTCTATTATACTTGTAGTTCAAATTTGTAATATGTTGAACAAATAACCCAAAGTTCATTTGATGGCTAAATAATAGAAAATGAAGTCGAAAAAAATGCTCAACTTTTACACGAGAACAAGATAATGTACTAGTATGTTACATAAAAAGAAGTTTGAAGCCTTTTTCGATAAGTATTGCCGAAGCCTTTTTGCACATGGTTCCTAAATTTGTATTGCAAAGAAAGTAAATATAAATAGAAACAAGTTCATGTATTTCTAAATATAGACCGATCTTTGTTTTAGATCCAACTCCATTTTTTTGAACACAATACAGACGTAGACGTTCATACACTCATACATACGAGCATATAGTCACCCCTATGAACACACACACGTGCACCCTATGACCATCTCTGAGAAACTGAGACAAGACATTGTCTTGAGATTGACGAAGTCGCCTCAGACACCCTCATAGTTGACGGGAATGTCTCCTCCCAATGAACACACATCGCCGGAAGGTTGTTATAAATCCAGAAAAATGTGAGCACTAGTGTCAAGTCTAGAATTTGAATCTTGTTGGATTGAGATACCACTGTCCTTCTAACCATCTAAACATGTTTTTTTTAGTTGAATGCAACCAGATCGCATATAGACCGATATCTATATCCAGTTTTCACATTGAAAAGGATATTCAAGTTTTTGGTCCAATAGAAAAGTAGAAAAAAAAGGATAGCAGAAATAGTAAATGGGCCGGGCTCAAAAGAGCAGCCGCCATAGAACAACGAAACCCAACCCTAATCTTACTCCTACCCTATAAAACAACGAAACCCAACCCTAATCCACTCAGCCTCCATGCCTCAGCCGCCAGCGTTCTGCCTCCCCTGACTTCACAACACACCCATCTCCTTGATCCCCATCACCGGCCTCCGAGCCCCACCTCCTCTCTCGGGCGCGTCTCGTACCTCTCGCGGTAGCAGGAGGAAGGAGCAACGGCAGAGGGGCGTCGAAACTAGTGCCCATTCTGGGGCAGAGGCGACGTACACGTGCGTCATTGTGATAAGGTACGTGGTCGAGAAAACAGGTGGCAGAAAACGTTCTTATATTATGAACGGGGAAAGTAGTATTCTATGCAAGAATTTAAGATTGATTTCTACGACCATATCGCAAAGCATTCTCAAGTTCACCTGCTGTTAATGCATATTGAGAATAGTCTTGCCTTATTTTTTAATAACCACGGTAATTGTCTTGTACATATCTCCCTTTTTACCGCTAAGATTTGTCTATATACAGGATTGCACTCATATTGTTCGAGACGATATCAATCAGAATAACAAGGGAATTTCGACGTTGGGGAAGATGAAGTAGACCAGGGACCTCACGCTCAAGAAGCGGTGAGGTGCCTGACCTACTTCATCTTCACCAACGAAGAGAACGGCGAATGCAACATTGACGGCTGCTTGCGCAGCAGAAAACTATCAAGGAGCTCAAGGAGACCACAATAAAAAAGAATACATAGAAGGATGTGTTCGTATAATTATGTCATTTTAAGCTTATTTGGCATATGGAGTGTAGATGTGTTTACAACTTTACATTACTCAACAATTATTACAGATTTTGAAGAGAAGTAGAAAGAAAGAGAATAGATATAATATACACTCGTGTCTTGAAATCTTACTCAAAGCTGCACTTGCCGGCCATAGATCCAGCTGAAAGGAACAACCGGCAACTGCTTCCCGCTCCCCTGAGCTCGCTCCACCAGCTTCCTAAACCTTGGTCCTAGGGAACAGAGGTAATCCTGAGCGCGCCGCCCTTCCCCGGACAACCCAGTGAGGCCGGCGACGTTCCACCTCTGGACCAGGAACTCGAGGATGTCGGCATAGTCCATGGCGGTGTAGACGCCAAGCCGCTGTGCCACCGCGCTGAAGTGCTCAAACAGGTTGTCCTCCTGCCCATCATACATCAGGTGGGCGGGCATCGTGATCTTCTTCATAATGCTGGCGAAGGCCAGGACCGTGTAGTCGGGATCGACCTCGAAGAGCTTCTCCACTATCTTGGTATAGGCAAGCTCATGGCGCCTTTCGTCGGCCGCGATGGTGCCACATATCTGGGCCAGCTTTTGGTCCCCGTACTTCCTGGCGTGCCTTGCAGTGTTGCCGTGAGATATGAAGGTTGCCCTCTCTTGGAAAGACGTGTAAATGAAAAACTCATAGGGATTGGCCTCGGTTTTTGGATCCTACAACAAGTAAGAATAACACAGGGTAGTTACAACAAACTGGATGCTGCTGAAGGTTGCCAACACATGGGATGAACGAAGTAATATCATTTTGACAATGACAAATTTGTGTTCCCTTCCCTTTATTTAAGTGAGCAATAAAACAATCAATCAAGGAAAATGGAAGCTCTGACAAAGAAGGGTGGCACAATCAGACACAAGTGCTTACCATTCCAGCACCAACCAAATACTGTATGGTCTTCTCCACCTGCCTCATATCAGCTCTCCCAGTGAGATAAATATACTTGTTCATGAGATCGCCGTGTCGGTTCTCCTCGGCCGTCCATGCCCTCGTCCAGACAGCCCAGCTGGTTGGGCTGCTGCCAGTCTCGTCGCGGACACCACCATCAAGGATATTGAGCATTTTCTGATAGGTAGGGAGTGCTTCCTCAGTGACCATGTCTCCAACCAGACATACCAAGTATTCATCGGGGATCTCCTCGGCTCGCTCCCTCAGCTCCTTGACTTCATCATAAAATCTATCCGAGGAAGGGTCTGGCAGGTAGTCCTGTGGCTGCCAGGATCTTTCAACCGGCTTCAAGAGCACCAGAATGTTGTCCTCTGCCCAACTGTTAAGCGAATCAAAAATCTCTCTCTTTTCAGGTGGCAATGAGTGGGCGACTCGGTCTCTGTGAGGCGCCTTGCGAGGACTGAAGGCCTTTCCGGGAACTCCATCCCTTGATATCCAAGACAAAGTAAAGGTCAATGAAAGGAAAAGATAGGCATATGAATCTTCCTTGGTTCAGAACTCACTTGGCCGTGGAAGCCATGGCCATCACCGTGATTTTGCTCCTCGGGCAAGAAGACCACAAAGGTGCTTGGGAGGCGCCGCGGGAAAGCAGGGATGCCATCAGATGCATAGTTGGACGTTTTCGACTACTGGGATGCTTGCACACTGAAATAGTGTGGTTCATGCTTGCAGGGTCCGTGGTTCAGAAGCTACAAATAGCCACCTCAGTACGCAACAACATATCCATGCTTATTGCATGCCTCCTGCTTGCACCTGCATCAAGAATGCATGATCAGAAGGTATTTGATCCAACCGGCTGTATAACTCTTGCTGAGAAAAATATTAGTACTTCTCCTTTTCTGCAAATTTGTTAACAAGCCACTTATCATAGTTTCACGTCAACGCATAATTTGTGTAATTGTGGACCGAATAATTAATTTTTGAAAAAAGGCATTTTTATTAACTCATAATGAAGGGGATAGAAAAGATAATGAGCATATATCCAGTCTCGGCCTGAGCATAGCTAGAATGGACACAACCAACACCAACACACAAAGAATCACGGGGGCAAGTAGGAAAGCCATGGAAGATCAACGCTATGCCTAGGCAGATAAAAACAAAAAAGGAAACAAAAAAAGAGCAACATTGATCCTTGTTGAGCAGTTGCAATCACTGAAAATGATGTAAGCACATAAGATCCAGACATAATAACGACGCAAGCTGAAAACCATAGACACACCAAGGAATAGCTAGTCACGGAGCCATTAATCGCAGAGGGAGAGAAGACGCCACCACCTGAATCCCATGCTTCCATCGCGAGTGTCTGTTAGTGGCAAGTTTAGGCACCCAATATACTACACTGCGAGCTATCAGTGCCCCGCTAAGGCCATGATTATCATCGGAAAATTACCACGCATTATCTTCTTAACGTGATGTTCGATAAAGGATCGCCGTCAACCCACGCCAAGGCTGGTCACAATGAAAGTATCATGCATACCAACTAAACATTTTTGTTCCGGTGACACACAATTAAACGAGGAAATAGATGATTGGGTATCATGACACGATACAGTATCATATTAAATAATGTACTACTATGTATCTTGCATGACAATAAATAAGGTCATCTATGATATCAACGTATGATATTATGCCTTATGAAGGGGTATCATACGATAGTATCATATGCATGATACTAGTATATGATACTTTCTACTGCGAGCAACCTAAGGATTAATGGAGGGGAGAGAGTGGGAGAGTTAATTTAATGCATGAGAGAGGGTGGAGGAGAGAGAGTAGCTATATCTAGATAGATATAGGGCTTAATTAATTGGCTAGATATATAAATGTGCAAAAATATGTGAAGAGTTTAAAAAAGGAACAAGGGGAAAGGAGGAAGGAGGGACTACAACAAGTTGTGCCCGGACCCTGCGCCTGCGCCACCTCCCCGGGGGGCGGCCGGGGCGGCTCCCCCCGCTCTCTTCTCCTCCCCCCTCCCCCGTGCCCCTCCCCCCCGCCGCCGCCGGCGAAGCCCTCGGATCTGGTCGAGCGGGCTGGCGGCGGCGGGTCCTCCCTTACCCCGCGCGCGCTCCTCCTGACCCGGGGTCAGGGCTGGCGGCGGGTGCCCCTCGGCTGACGGCAGCCTGGCGGTCTGGTGGCGGCTGGCGGCGGCCCGTCGCGGTGGTGGCGCCGTCCTTTGGCGGCGGGGCGGCCTGGTGGCGCAGGTTGGCCGGCGACGCGTCCACGGCCCAGGTCTGGGCCCTTAGGGCCCCATTTGGGTCCTAGCGGGCCGGTCCCCGGGCGCGGCCTCGTTGTCTGCGGCGTGGTGAGGAGGAGGAGCGGCTCGGATTTGGGGCGACGGCACCGAGGGCGTGCCGGCAGCAGCGCGAAGGCGGGAGCTTTACGGGCCCATGAGGGCTCGGCCGGGCATGTGGGCCCATGGGCCTGCTGTGCTCCTGCTATTGCGTCCGGACGGCTACCGTCACGGACGGTGGAGGTGGGGCCCTCCCGCGTGCCGACGGTGCCGATGCCCTTGTCCCGGCTCTGATTCTTCGTCGTGTTGTCCTCACTTCGCGGTGCCGTGGTGAGACGGCGGGGGGCCTCATGACCGCGTTGGCGCACGGTGGTGATTGGTTTGGCGGCAAGCTCCGGGGCGCCCGAGGTGCGGGTTGGGATCGGGGGAAACCCCTGTCGGCATGGCCAACACCGGCGCGGTGACGCCTATGGGTGCCACCCTATCTTCCGGGAGGGCGTCGGGGCTACCCTTCATCTCGCCTCGTCGTGCACCGGGGGAAACCCTTGGCAGCAGCGTCGTCATCGTCGCGATCCTTCTTGGAGGTGTTGATAGGTGCCGGCGCTTCGGAGTCTTGGAGTCTCACTACTAGGGAAAAGCCTATACACAGAATTTTACCAGTAGCGATGTACAAAATCAAGCGCTGCTGCTACTTAGTAGTAGCAGCGCGCGTAAATAAACCGCGCTACTGCTATGACTTTAGCAGTAGCACGTACTAGCGAAAAGCGCTGCTGCTATGTTTGAACTGGGCGTACATGGCTAGCCCAACCTAGCAGTAGCGCGTATAATTGCCCGACGCTACTGCTAATCTCCTTAGCTGCAGCGCGCTTACATGTAAAGCGTTGCTGCCAACGGAAATAAAATAAAGTGAAAAACAAGTAGAAAAGTAAATGAAAATGAAAGAAATAGAAAAAGGAGAAAGGGAAAAAATAAAATGTACAGAAAAATAAAAGAAAAAAGGGGGAAAAAGAAGAAAGGAATAGCAGTAGCGGGTTTCAGTAAACGCGCTATAGCTAACTTAGCTATAGCGCGTTTCCGGAAACGCGCTGCCGTTACGTTTCACTTAAACAGCGGTTCCCCCCCCCCCCCCCCCGGCCACCAATTCTTCCCCAAATCGTCCCTCGCCCTCGCCGCCGTCTCCTCACCGCCACCGCCCGAGGCCGCCCTCAGCCTCACCGCTGCCGTCCCTCGGCCGCCGCGCGCTCTTCCCACGCCGCCCCTGACCCCAGATTCAATGCCGGCCCCGCACCGACCTCAACGCCGCGCGGGACGCCGCCCCCGACCCTGACCTCAACGCAGCCCCCCGCCCCCCCCCCCCACCTCAACGCCGCCCCGGAGCCCCGACCATGACCTCGACGCCGCCTGCCCTCCCTCGGCGCAGGCCACCGAGGTGAGCACGCCTGCTCCTCCCTCTCCCCTACCTCTGCCTAGGGTTTCTACCTCCATCAAATTAGTAGGGTAATTAGGGCCAGTAGTCTTAGGTACTAATTAGTTAGTAAGAACTAGGTACTAATTAGGTACCTAAGAATATTTTTATTTATAGTAAGTTTATTTTTAGTAAGAACTAGTTGAATTAATAGAACTAGTTAGTAAGAACTTATTGCTATTTTTTTAGTTAAAGCAATTTTCCCGCATCGACGTGGATGATGCCTATCCCGCATCCTCGTCGTCGAGTCGGCGGAGGACGACACCTGCTTGACCAGATGGGCCATGTCCGGGACTGGGCTCCGCCGGGGTGGTACTGGGAGGCGCTACCTATCGGGGGCGTAGGTTGGTGAGGAGCCAGCCTGTCGTTGACCCGAACCTTCTTTGGTGGCGGTCGCGTGGGCCAGTGACGGTCCAGAGGCTGGAGGACTCCGCGGAGGTGGTGCGTCACTGTGTCAGTGAGGAGGACGCGCACGTCCGTCGCTACTTGTTTGCGTTGGAGCACAGGTTCTCCAATACCTGGCAGGTTCTCCAGGGATCTCACTGGAGCTATGATCCCATGATGGTTCCTTCTCTGTGGGTGTCCACCGCCCGCGCCGATACCCGTCGTGTGCTAGGGTTTTAGTTGTACTAGTGATGTTATATGTATGACACTATTCGGGATGTATTAGTGATAATATTCGACGATGTACGGACGCATGAGATGATTTACTTTTGCTTATTGAATGCATGCTAATTTGAGTCTTATAAGATATTTTGAAATGTATATCTTGTGTTGCTCAATATCCAAGTGGCCGGTCATGTTTGCAGGTTACACCTCCGAGTGGCCTATGTTTTGCCGAAGTGTTGATTCATTTCCGTTCCGGCAAATTTCAGGCGCTCGATATATCCTATTTTAGCAAAGGTCATGCCGGATTTTTCCGTGAATTTTGGCAAGACTTTTGCCAGAATATGTAGGAAATATCGAGTGCCCCGAATTTATGTGTTGAGTATCCTGGTAGTTGTCTTCTATCAATTTTCAATTAATGTTTTAACTATGAACATAGGAAATGTCTGACGACAAAAAGGATTTCGGTATTTGCAAATACTGCGAAGACGAGCGCGGCCTGTGCGACGGAATCTTCCTAGATGATGATAGGCACTTCAGCATCAAGCTGGACGAGAACTTCGAAGTGGATACAGTAAGTCACAACGACAAGTCTTTTTACGTAATTAAGCATGACATCTGCTTCATTTGCTTGAACTTATATTTTTTTTACTATTCTACTAGCGTATCCCCTGCCATGCAAGAGTTTTTGTATTGGATAAGATAGGTTTCAGTCATACTACGAAGGTAAAGAAAGTTTATTTGAAGACCGAGCATGGTTATATTTTCCACGCAAAATTATATAATTCAGACGACTACACCTATTTTGGATGCAAAACATGGCGAGCACTATGCAAGACTTATGCATTTCAGCCTGATATGGTTATCACCTTTGATATTCGTCCGGAAGATGATATTGAAGGTAATACCGACATCTGGGTCGATGTGCAGACGCCTCCAGTTACACCAAAATGTAAGTTTCTCAACCATATTTATGTCTTTGATATTGTTTATTCAAAAATAGTTGACAACTAATTTGTATTGTCAGCTTATTTCGGTGCAAGCAAACATGTCCAGCGCTTGGTAGACAGGACCTACTACTGTCCCGGGGCTGAACTAAACTGCGAGGAGCTAAGTCATTATGTTTCATGGCTTAAGGATCTTGATACCGTCAAGACAAATTTTCTTCCTGGACTTAGAAATCTTAGTACTGAAAACGTGCGACCAATAGTGTTCGTCATGAATTACGGTCACATCTATTTAGGAAGGATGGTAAGATTTTTACTATTTGTCCTTAGTGCATCTTTTCCATACATTATTTATGAAGCTAAACTTCATTGCTAAGTATGTGACCATACGATGTTCTTCAACAGGGACTCCCGATGAATGTTGTGCCTTATGGGATCGAGACTAAAGGTACCATGAGTATTATTAGCTTACGGCCAAGATATCCTACATGTTACTTTAGTGCATTCAAGATCAGCGATGAATGCTTAATAGTGCAAGACTAGACCAGATATGTGATGGGGAGCGCAGACAAGTACTAGGGGGCAGCTGTAACGCCCTCGATGCGGCTATATCTCCCACGTGTCGAAGCATGACTTAGAGACATAACCGCATTGAAAGCAATGTCGCAAGTGAGGTAATCTTCACACAACCCATGTAATACAATAGGGGAAAAGATATGCGTAGTTGGCTTACAATCGCCACTTCACACAATTACATGAATAAAGCATTACATCATTCAAATACAATCAAGGTCCGGCTACGGAACCAAAATAAAAGAAGAACCCTAAATGCGACAAGGTCCCCGATCGACCCCAACTGGGCTCCACTACTAATCAACTAGAACGAAACAACATAAAAGAAAAGATCTTCATTGAGCTCCTCCTGAGCTTGGTTGCATCACCTGCTCGGCAACATCGGCACCTGCAAGCTGGTTTTGGAAGTATCTGTGAGTCACGGGGACTCAGCAATCTCGCACCCTCACGATCAAGACTATTTAAGCTTATGGGTAAGGTAAAGGTATTAGGTGGAGCTGCAGCAAGCGACTAGCATATATGGTGGCTAAACATACGCAAACGAGAGCGAGAAGAGAAGGCAAAGCGCGATCGATAAACGATGATCAAGAAGTGATCCTAGAACAACCTACGTCAATCATAACTCCAACACCGTGTTCACTTCTCGGACTCCGCCGGAAAGAGACCATCACGGTTACACATGCGGTTGATGCATTTTAATTAAGGTCAACTTCAGGTTTTCTACAACCGGACATTAACAAATTCCCATCTGCCCATAACCGCAGGCACGGCTTTCGAAAGTTCAAATCCCTGCAGGGGTGTCCCAACTTAGCCCATCACAAGCTCTCACGGTCAACGAAGGATATTCCTTCTAGCGGGAAGACCCGATCAGACTCGGAATCCCGGTTACAAGACATTTCGACAATGGTAAAACAAGACCAGCAAAGCCACCCAGATGTGCCGACAAATCCCGATAGGAGCTGCACATATCTCGTTCTCAGGGCACACCGGATGAGCCAGACGTCGGGTGGGCCAGTCCAGAGTTGCCCCTGGTAGCTCCAGACATCGCTCAGTTGGACCAACACTCAGAGGAGCACTGGCCAGGGGGGGTTAAAATAAAGATGACCCTTGGGCTGGCCTAACCCAAGGGAAAGAAAAGGCTAGGCGGCGAATGATAAAACCAATGTTGGGCCTTGCTGGAGGAGTTTTATTCAAGGCGAACTGTCAAGGGGTCCCCATTATAACCCAACCGCGTAAGGAACGCAAAAATCCGGGAACATAACACCGATATGACAGAAACTAGGGCGGCAAGAGTGGAACAAAACACCAGGCATAAGGCCGAGCCTTCCACCCTTTACCAAGTATATAGATGCATTAATTAAATAAGATATATTGTGATATCCCAACAAGTAAACATGTTCCAACAAGGAACAACATCTCCATGTTCCAACAAGGAACAAACTTCAATCTTCACCTGCAACTAACAACGCTATAAGAGGGGCTGAGCAAAGCGGTAACATAGCCAATCAACGGTTTGCTAGGACAAGGTGGGTTAGAGGCTTGGTTCAACAATATAGGAGGCATGATAAGCAAGTGGTAGGTATCGCAGCATAGGCATAGCGAAAGAGCGAGCAACTAAGCAAGCAAAGATAGAAGTGATTTCGAGGGTATGGTCATCTTGCCTGAAATCCCGCAAGGAAGAAGAACGAGTCCATGAAGAAGACAAACGAACGCAGACGAACGGGTCCTCACAAACGCGAGGTTACCGGAACCAACCCGAAGAAGCAAACATCGGAAAGAAGCACACAACATAGTAAACAACCAACACATGAACATGGTATGATATGCGGGATGCGATATGCGATGCATATGCAAGATTTGACAAGGAATGAATGAATCCTGGCCTCAACTTGGAAATCCAAGTGTGCCACTGGAAAGATGAGATGAAATCGCTTGAAAACGATATAAAGAACGCCGGAATCGGAGTTACGGTTTGGAAATGGCAAGCAATTCAAATATGGCGCCGGTCTACGATATACAGCAAGTAGCCATCTAAATGCATCAAGATAATAATGCTACAGCACTCCAACATGGCAACAAAATACATGGCAGGGATCCACTCATGATGCTTAACAAAAGACTAGCACTGAGCTACGTCCAAATCATCCATTAACAGGCTCAAACAAGCATGGCAAAAATGCAAACGGTAAACAGATTTTAGACTTAGTGAAATTAACACAAGCCTGAAATTTCAGATCAGGTAGCACACTTTGGAGCATGAAAACTATATGCTACAGGACCTAAACATGGCAAAGTAAAGCATGGCATGGATCTACTCAAAGAGCTTAACAAAAGTCCCTTAGTGACCTTGAGCCAAAAGGGATCGGAAAAAACATTTGCAAGCATGTGAACATGGCAAAAAACATAATCAGATCATAGACTTGGTGAAAACTGGAGCATGCTGAAACAGATATCAAGTAGGCATGTTTACGAGCTCGATGCACTCACTACAGAGCAAGTCATGACAATCTAAGCATACACCCATCAAGAATACACAAACTACAAGCTAGACATGGCAAGAACAATAACATAGCATGCACGGATCAACTACAATATCCTCGGCAAAATTGCTAACAAGTAGACAATCTGACCAGATTCACGAAATAGCAAAAGTAGAGCTCGATTGACTCAAGCTAGGGTGCTCCATAATTGCAAACAAAGACATGGATGGATATAGCACTACAAGATTAACAAAACATCCTTACTGATCATCCTCAAAAGAGGCACGGATCACTAGGAAACAACAAGAACATATGGCATATGAAATAAACAGATCAAGGACTTAGTGGAATTGCTAAGTCCCTGAAATCAGCATTAACGAATGCACTACTTTGCAAGCTTGTTCTAGTCACCACACACATCACAAAAATACATGGATGACACCTCTGGAAAGATGACAAAGCATATAACAAAACTCATGTAGAGCTCAGGGGCATATCATGCACACAATAATCATGGTAAAAATGACAAATAGCTATTTGGTGCAGCAGATCTGACAATTAACTCAAATAGCTCTCTTCCAACAGCATTTCGGGCATCAAGATGAGCTCAAATGAAAATGATGCAATGAGATGAAACGATGTACTCTCTGAGTCAAATGTTTTGATATGCTACACGCCCAAAACGGAGTTACGGATGCGGAGTTACGACATGATGAAGATGGGCATATGAAACATGGAAAACTCGGGGACTTGATCTAGGGTTTGTGCACGTTCTTCGAAGTTCGTCGGGTGAGCTCGCCAGAAGATCGCCGGAAAACGCGAGGAGACGGCGAGAGCTGAGGGAGAAGGCCGGAGACGAGGGGGGGCTCCCCGAATCCGGGCCGGCGTCGAGGGCACGGTCGGATGGGGTCGGCGACGTCGGCTGCGCGGTGGTGGAGCGCTCCGGCAAGCGGCGGCCGGAGCAGCGGCGAGCTAGCGCGGGGCGGCGGCGCTAGGCGTCGGAGGAGCAAGGGCGGCGGCGGCGCCGTGGGTCGGAGGCGCGCGCGGGGCAAAGGAAGCAGACGGCGGCGCGACGAGGTTGGCGGGGCGCGGCGGAGGTCGGCGGCAAGCTTGTGGTGCGGTGGCGGCGGCCGGACGGCGAGGGCGGCGGCGGCGCACGGCGGGGCAGAGCGGGTTGGGCGGCGGCGAGATCCGGGCCCGGGCGGGCCCGCGATGGGCTTCCCCGGGCCACGCGGTGGAGGAGGGAGGCAGCGCCACATGGCGGCTCGCGAGTGGAGGAGGGAGGCGGCGGTGACGACGTGGCACACTCCTATTGGTCGGGCGACGTGGCAGTGCAGCGGTGGACATGTCCGGCTCCGCCCGGACGTGTCCGGCGGCGCGGTGGAGAAGCGGCTAGGGTTTAGACTGCGAAAAATTCAGGGAGGCACACATATATATAGGTAGAGGGAGCTAGGAGAGTCCAAATGGGGTGCGGTTTTCGGCCACGCGATCGTGATTGAACGACCGAGATGATGGAAGGGGTTTTGGTCCAAAATGGAGGGGTGTTGGGCTGCAACACACACGAGGACTTTGCGGTCCCTCGGTTAACTGTTGGAGCATCAAACGAAGTCCAAATGGTACGAAACTTGACAGGCGGTCTACCGGTAGTAAACCAATGCCGCTTGGCAAGTCTCGGTCCAATCCGAAAATGTTTAATCCCCACACATGAAAGAAAGGTAGAAATGACCACCGGGTGATATAGAAGCGCCGGATTGCAAAACGGACAAAGGGGAAAATGCTCGGATGCATGAGACGAACATGTATGCAAATGAAATGCACATGATGACATGATATGCAATGCATGACACGCAAGCAAAGACAAGGCAACAACAGCGAATAACTGGAGGACACCTGGCACATCGGTCTCGGGGCGTTACAGCAGCAAACAGATGTGCTACCCAAAATTAGGAGACAGGTTCATCTGCATGCTCCAACTTGATCAAGGAGGAGAGCTACACATGTTTTATGTTGTTTTACCTAAGAGAGAGCAGCAGGAGTGATTAGCTAGAAATGAGTTTGAGGATGATGATGTGCTACACTATTACTATGATGATAAAATAGCTAGTGTTGGTGGTAATGACTGATGATTATTATTAGCTAGTGTTAGTGGTGATTAAATAAATATTGTTGGTGCTAATGATTATGATGATGATTAAATAGCTTGTGCTGACAGATTAGATTCAAGTGGAGGCAACATGTGGTGCACATCGAAAGTACTACTAGTCCAAACTAGATCAAGTTTGGATTAGTAGTATACTTTTGACATGCACCACATATTGCCTCCACTTGAACCTAATCCACCTTCATTTGACACACTGTTATGGACATAATGATGTAAACCTCATAACTGGTATTGTACCAATATTTGTACGATGGCGCATAAATACACTAAAATTAAAAAACAAAAAAACAATACTAGTAGCGATGGAAAGAAAACACGCTGCCAGTAGTTACATTAGCAGCAACGTGGGAGTGAACAAGCGCTGCAGCTATTTGTCCTAGCAGTAGCGCGTGCGGCACGCGTTACTGCTAAGCAATAGCTGTAGCACCTTATTAGTAGCGCGCCTACCCGCGCTAGTAGTGAGCACAAAACCAGCGCTACTGCTAGGGTTTTCCCTAGTAGTGTCTAGTGGAAGATCCCGGTGGGCGCTGCGATCGCGAGGCTTCTTCGTTTTTGTTGATCCGCCGTTGTCGGCATTTGTTTCTTTTGCTTTTCTCTTTCGTTTTTTTGGGCGTGACTATGCTGCTTCCGCCCCAGCACCTATCCATGTATGGTTCGGTTGGTTGCTTTGTATACAAAGCGGGGGGAAACTCTTTTTCGATAAAGGAGGAAGGAGGGGAAGGAGGCTCACATATGTACAATGAGCTAAGCACATTTATTGATCATAGCTATTAGTAATGTGAAAGACATGCCACACGCCACTAAGAAGCCACTAGTGGCGGCCCAGACAAAGGACACACCACAAGTAAGTGGGACCAAGAAGCTAACCTGACAAAAATTACTAGTATGCACACCCTAAACACACACGCCACTACTAATGTAAGTACTAGTGGCGTATTTATGGCAAACCACTAGTAAGTGGGGCCTAGAAGCCGGCTAGGCAGATATTACTAGTGGCACCTGGAAGCCACACGCCACTAGTTATTTCTGTCGAACCCGCTTCTTGGTGGAATTTACTAGTGGTGTGCCCTGACCGGCCGCACGCCACTGGTATTTTGGTCAGACCAGCGTCACGCGTATTTACTCCTATAAGGGGTTTCCGTAATATATATCTGCAGTGCACATATAGTGACCAAAGGGAATTTCTGCTCCCACTCCACACTATCCAGAACTCGGTCCATCTTTCCATAAGTCAGTGTCCGAAAATAGTTTGCCCAGGTGAATTGGTGACCCGAGAGTATTGATTCCCTCAATAATAAACTTTCAATAATGGCGATGAAAATAAGTCACTTAGAACCAAAGTTGCCATTGTTCTTTTCCTCGCATCATCCGATAATGTTGACATCCCCACTCACCACCATGGGTAATGATTCCAGACCATATATATGGAGTAACTTGGAGAAGAAGGCGGGCTTGAGCTTCGGCTGAGCAACACCATTGAGCACCACTAAGTCCAGTCGAACCCATCCTCCTTAGACCATATGTGGAACTTTGAAGCAGAAGTCACCTACTTCTGTTTCCCAGGCGTCTAAAGAGGTCCGATTAACACAAGCAAGATGACACTCAACGTACCTCCCATGTGGCAATAGACGGTACCATGCAAAATGAGGGCCGCCACAGGCGGCTTAAAAAGTGGAGCAGAAAATTTGCCGGAGTGGGGCGTCGGCCGGAGTTGGGCGGCGGCCGTCGGAGTGGATCATTGGCCGAACCATAGCGGAGCAGTTATTGGGACCAAGGAAGGAGGGTGGTGCCAGAGGGAGGAGCGACGCGGGGGCCCTACCCGCCGCCCATGTAGCCTCGCTGGAGAAAGCAGCGTCGAGGAGCAGGGCAGATGGGACCGGCTGCAGCTCAGAGGAGGAACCCTACCGTTGCATGCAGGGGTTCGAGGTAGAGGGAAAGGGGAGAGGAGATGCGAGCGCGGGGGGGACGCTTGCGCGTGTTTTTTGCGTGGGTGTCGGGTGTGACGCGAGCCTAAGCAGTGGAATCTTTAATGTAATATGGGAAAACAACAGACTCAGTTCGCTATACACCTTTAATTTTAAGTGAACTTCTATGGGAAGCACCCCTACCCCCAGCCTTTTCTCATTGTGAAGGAATGGGTGGTAGAAATAAGTTAAGCCCATAACTCAAAAACTAGTTCTTTTGATATTTTATGGCATAATTTGACAATAAGTTCACGAAAGCTGGAAAAAGTTGGCCCTGAACGTGCAATTCACTTGTGCATGCAATGATGAATCACTCATGCTTGCTATAGTGTAGATTTAGGCATCATACATAGCATAACCTAATACATGTGTATTTCATTATAGAATCTGAAATATGCAATGTATATGCTAGTTCATACATTGCACATGATGTTTACAGGCCTCCTAAATCTGATCAGTCAAGTGATGGTATTTAGGCCTCCTTTTATGCTTGTTTTCTTGGTATATAATTCAGTGGTGTGAAGAATTTGCTCACACACGTGTTCAATTGCTTGTTTGTATCACCCAGTCATACTAGAACTTCTTGCTTTGATTATTTATTGTTCATGATCTAACCGAGCTTGTCAGTGATTTAAACACTATTTGCTGCTGTAGTGGGGGCTTGTATAACCCAGGTGACATAAAAGGTTTGCCTATCCACTAAACTAGGCTCCCCAAGAGTAGAAGTCCAGTTCACAAAGGTACGCCTAGTTTATACATAGCACACACTTAGTAAATGCTCATTTGAGTGTGTGTGCAACAGATTTGTCATGTTTTATTATGTGGTCTCACCGTGTTATAAACTCATTCTTTGGTATTGCCCAAAGACTGGATAGTATGCATATTTATCTTCCATGTAAGGAGACCTATAACTAGTTTGTGTCATCATGCAGAGGGGTGCAACGAAGCAAAGATTCAGGATTTCGAAGTACATGATGTTAGGCACAACTTTAAGGAGCCTTGCAAGAGAAGGAGGTGGAGCGTGGAGCCTGTACAACGTTATGGTAAGTCACTGCATGGCTGACATTGTGCTTGCGTAGGGTTCTTCATGTGTAACCCAGTCATTGGGCCATTGATTAATACTCCCTCCGCAAAGTATTATAAGATGTTCTAACTTTTTTCTAAATCAAATGTATATAAACACATTTTAGTGTGTCCGTTCACTCATTTCAGTCCGAATGTAGTCTATATTTAAATATCTAAAACATATTATAATAATGAACAGAGTGAGAAACTCCTTCCTACTATGGTAGAGATCTTGATGTCATAAATATCATAACCAAACGCATGTTCACTTCATTACCGTCCCTATCATTAATAGGATCTTGAGTAGATACTAGTCGAGATACTTCATAGGAGGCGAACAATGTCACATTACTTCTTCAATTATATAGAAGATACATTAGTTGATTCTAATGTAGCCAGACCAAGGATGTTATTGAGGCGTGCATATATGCATGCTGCCAACACAACACTTCAATTGCTTGTTTGCTTCAGGCATAGTTAAATTGCTCGTTTCAATTGTTTTATTTGTCTTGCAGTTAATGAGACGCCCAAACAATGTTGCCTGATGTAGGGTACTTGTATAACTATTAGTTGATGTAATTAAGGGTCTTACCATTTCATTACTTTGGCAAAGTGTGCCTGAAGCTTTGAAATCAATTAACCAACTATTACTGCATGAGGCTCATAATCTAGTTTATATGAGGCCCACAATCTAAAACTACTCTCTTACACACAACAGTTTAATTGCTTGTTTCTTTGAGGCATATTTATTTGCTGGTTTCAATGAGCCATACTGTCGTGGAATTGTCACGGCAGATGTCCTTAGTGTCAGGACTTAGTCGTGAGGCCAACGCATCTATGTGATAGCTTGAGAGGGGTTGAGCGGGACGAGAGACGCGTTGTTTTACCCAGGTTCGGCCCCTCACGGTGGAGGTAAAAGCCTACATCCTGCTTCATTGATATTGATGATGATGACCACGGTTACAAGAATGCTCTATCTCGAGAGCTATTGTCTAAACCTAACTTGTCCAACTTGTGGAACTTGTGAATCTTGTCCCTCTTGGGGTGCCCTGCCCCTCCTTATATATGTTGAAGGGGCTGTTTACATGACTAGTCCTATTAGGATTAGGATTACTCTATTAGAAGTGGAGTCCTAGTCTTGCTTCCTTTGTAAGGGAATATTCTTTGTGCTTTCCTCATAAACCGGCCCACCATTAAACGTGAACCGGCCTTCTGGGCCATGGGCCTCGTCATCCATCTGACCCGCCCGCCGGGTTACTAATGAGCCGCCAAGACCGGACGGGTAGCCCGTGAACCACCAAGCTCCGGGCGGGTTACCAGTGAGTCATCCAGTCCGGCCGGTTTATACTTCCGGCCGGTTTACGCCACGGGGTATATCCCCGACACATACAGTATTTTGTTTATCTGTCAGCAATTGATTGAGTTGGCTAATGATCGCACAGTTTTTCTTGATGTAATAGGTTTGTATGTATTCCTCTGCAGTTCATTATGCTCCATAAGACTCTTTTGAAATATGTCACTCAATGTTCCAGCTAATTAATGCGAGCTACACAATGGCTAACTGCTTACTTACTTATATGCAAGATATATTTAATATTCAGTAGCTGTGTGTGTTCTAAATTGGTAACATGTCAGTGTTTTGGATTTGGCTCCAACATCCTCCTCCTTTGGTGAGTGAAGTGAGATTTTTGTATGCGTGTTGCACAGACTACCATCTTTATAATTTTTAAAATGTCACCTGCTTATGCTTCATGACATGTACATTATTGTTAGTCATGTTCACCATGTATAAGTTAGTCTGCGTTGCTCACCTCACTATTATAACTATGTTTTTTCCTAGTCATGTGTACTTACAAAAACATTTCAGGATAAATTGACATCAACACAAAGTTCCCAGAGTAGTGCGGCATGGTCGTTACCAAATGATTATGGATTGGAATTGGAATGTGCTAATGTTCTAGAGCATCTACAAGAGGCGGCAAAACAGTGTGCATATGCGTTCCAAGATGCAATCAACATATTGAGAAGGAAGACGCATGAATCAGATGCATGAGTCAACGAAATGAAATAAGTGACTGAGGAAACCAGAAAGAAAGTTGAGATTGTGGAGACTGAAGTTTGTGCTATCTGAATCCGGCCAATCCTATTTTCTGAAGTGATCATAGTTCTAATGGTAAGTTGTCTTGATGCGCGTCCATGATGTCACACATGATGTATGAGGTGTATGTGCCTAGTGTATGTAATTTGTTGTGTGATTGCACTTTATTATCAGTTGTGGTGAACTTTGATGTCCAGTGAATGTAATCTGACGTAATTTCTTTATTGTATAGTGTAGGATTAATTTTTTTATTGTATAGTGTAGGATTATTCTTCGTTTCTATGCCTTAATTTTTTATTGTATAGTGTAGGTTTTTTGTGAGGGGATTATATAGAGTAGGATAATTCTTTGTTAGTGTATATGGAATTGTTGAACTGGGGGCCAATAGGACAAAATGTTACCGGGACACCATCGAAACAAAACAAAATTGGGTAGTCATAGCGGGTCGTTAATGGGTCGACCTACTAATAATAAGTGGATCCTAATCTACCTGGCCCCATAATGGCTCGGATGGTCCAAACTGTTCTTAACTAGGCCCATAACGTTCATGGGCCATCACGTGGCAGAAATGATTGTGGGCTCGAATGTGGGCCCATCCTAAAAAGTCCTCTTAATAGGCCATAATAAACATCGGGCCTTATTTGGCCCATACAGAGTACAGTCCGTTAACAAGCCGATACGCGACTCAGACTTTAGTTGAGCCAAAACATAACTGAGACCTTAATGGGCCAAAATTAAGATTAGGCCTGTAATATGGCATAGAGCCCACAGGCCATTAGCATGCCAAATTCTATCTCAGGTTAGAGGGCCCAATTAATAAGCAGACTGTTAACATGCCGAAATCTAACTCTTGCCATAAATGGGCCGTTAAATGAGCCCACAGACGTACTACACTGTCCTTCAACGGGCTGGAAGTGAGAACGGGCCAGAATCATGCCATGGTGAGCGTGGGCTGTTAAGAGGCTGGGTGTTACATCGGACGACAAATGGCCCAAGTGAAGCATCAATTGTTAACAGGTCGAAAGTCTGCCCGGGCTGGAATTGGCCCAACTCTAGGATGGGCCCGTAACAGGCTGAAAGACCCACATCACAGAAGATGGGCCAATTCCTCCACGGGCTGCTAACAGGCCGAAAGCACACCAAGTCGTAGTTTGGCCCATATACATAGCGGTTGTTAATGGGTCGAAACTGCCGACGGGCCATGTGCAAGCAGGCCGTTAGTGGGCCGGGCCGCTAACTTTTCCTGAAATCTTGTGGGCCAGCCTTTTTAAGTAAACGGGCCATTGTTGGGCCATGCCACATGTCTTATTTTCATTGGCAGGTATTGTCCTTTCGACGTGTGACACCTATCGCAACGTAGAGTTGATACGTGGTTCCGTTAGCGAATGAGAAATTGACATGTGGAAATTCGTCATTTGCCAAGGCTGTTAACGGGTATCGAATCCAAAACCGGCACCCGATAGCTTAACGGTGGCTGTCACATGTCGGTTAGAGCATCTCCAGCCGCGTCCCCAACAAGCCCTTCCTAGGCGTTTTTGCTGCGCTGGAGCCGAAAAAACGGATCAGTCGCGCCCCCAGAAGCCCGTTTTTCGCCGGCTCGGGACGAAACTGGTGCCGGCGGACCCAGACCGAACCCGGCTTCCTGGGAGGCGTCTGAGGCGTCGGCACAAGCGAAAAGGGTGCGTGGGTCCGCCCTGTCGGCGAGGCGAGCGCCTCTTCCCGCCGTTTCTTCCCGCGTTTTCCCCACTTCCCTCCCGTACTCTTCCTTCATCCCGCCAATCTCCCTCCCGCTCGCCTCCCTCCTAGCCGGCCGCCATGCCACCGAAGAAGTACGTTGCCCCCCGCGCGGCGGCAATCGCGACCGCCTCCGTCGTCCAGCCGAAGCAGAGGAAGCCGAGGGCGCCGAGGATCAAGCCACCGGGCATGTCAAACGCCGAGTGGAGGGCGGAAGTTCAGCGGCGGGAGGCTATCACCGCTGACCGGCGGAACAGGGCCATCGCCAAGAAGGCCCGCGGCGCACGCGGCTGCGGCTGCCTCGGCGGACCAAACCGAGGCCGAGGCGACTCGCGCGGGGATGATGAATCCACCCGGAAGCCACGCCCAGTACGCGCCCTGGGGCCAGCAAGGCGTCGGCTCTCCGCAGCCATGGGGATCGCCGGACGCGCAAGGTGGGTTCAACCCAAACGTCATATTCTTCCCCCATGGATACCCGGCCCAGCGCACGCCATCTCCCGCCTTTGCCGGCGTGCAGTACCCTCCATACAACTACTCGCCGCCCGCCTACGCTTCCTCCCTGACGCCCCCGCTACGACGTGGCCCGCTGCCCTTCTCGCACCTCGGCGACACCGACGAGACCGAGGCCGACATGGACGACATCATCGCGGCAGGTTCGGCCGCGGCCGCCGCATCTCCCGGGTTCGTCATCCAGGACGAGGTGGTGGATCTCAGCGGCGGCATGGACGGCGAGCTCGGCTACGTCTACGGCGAGGACGAGCAGGAGGAGCAGGAGGAGGAGGACGAGGAGGAGGAGGAGGAGGAGGAGGAGTCGACGCCTGCGACGGCGAAGGGGCGCAAGAAGAAGAAGCGGGCGGCCAGGACAGGCGAGCCGCGCATCAAGTGGGCGTCCAAGGAGGAGGAATGCCTCGCCAAATCATGGAAAGTCGTCTGCCTCGACCCGACGACCGGCACGAACCAGAGCATCGACACGTACTGGGACCGCATCAAGGCCAAGTTCAACGAGCGCAAGCTCGTCGACCCCTACTTCAAAGGCGTCTACATGCAGCACGGCTCCAAGGCGATGGAGAACCATTGGGGGCGTATCCAGGGGGCGTGCAACAAATGGTATGGGGTCGTCGAGGAGGTCGCGGCTCGACCGGAGAGCGGCGCCAGCGTCGAGGATCGGGTATGCCACGCCGGCCTCCCGCCTCTCTTCGCCGTGTACGCGCGCCAACTGTTTGTTCCTCCGCATAGTTGCTGCGCATGTTCGCCCTGTACCAGCAGAGAAACAGCGACGCCGAATTCAAGTACCTCCACGTCTACAAGCGCATTGACAAGTGCCAAGGAGACCTACAAGCCGGACGCGCCGACTCCTGGCGCATCGGAAGGGTGGCCGGACGGCAACAAAGTTGCCAAGAAGGGGAAATATGCCGTCGGGGCCACCGCTCGAGTGCAGGAGTCCATCGAGCACTGCCTCGCCGACGCGCAGGCCCGAGCCGTCCTTCGTGAAGAGAAGACCGAGGCGCGGTGGTCGGCGTTGATGTCGAGCAGCGTCGTCAAGCTTGACCTACTCCGGACGTACGTCGCCGCGAAGAAGAAAAACAGCGACCTGGCTTTCCTGCTGGGCGGGGCGGACATGCTTCAGAGCACCGACGAGGCGGTCAAGGCATGGTATTTGGCAGAGCGCGGCCTTATCCTGAACCAGCTTTCCTCGACAAGGCCGCCGACGCCGACGCACACGTCGACGCCGCCGCCAAGCCCGCGTGACGACGCCTCCACGACGCCCTGCACCACCGAAGCCGCGCCGACACCGCCCAGCGCAGAGGCTGCTCCGACACCGCCAAGCCCGCGCACGCCAACTCCGCCGACGCCTGGGGTAGAGCCCGCCGAGTGATGCGCACGCGAACTTCTGCCGCTCTATTTTTTGTATGCCGAACTGTGGCTTGCGATCGCCCGACTTGTGACGTCTTTTGTGAGCGGGAACGACCAAGTTCGAATTTTTCGCGTCCTGAGGGGCGCCGCCTGGGGGCGTGACTGGGAGCTAGGTCGCCCCCAGGGGCCGAACTAGCGCCGGTTCGCCCCCAGACCGCCCTTTTTTAGCGCCCTGGGGGCCGAACGGCTGGAGATGCTCTTACCCTTGATGAAATCACTTCCATGACGTGTCATTTAAGTGAACACTTCTGTGATAATAAATGGAGTATTGTCATGAAACACGTCTACCACAGCACATGTATAACTATCTTGATTCTGTCATAAATCACCACGGATGTACATGCGTGACAAGAAACGTGACCTACTGTTACAAGCCCATATCACGGAAGTGTTTTTTTTAGTGTCACCTCCCGTGATTGGCTTCCTCAATGACTTGGAGCGCATCCCCAGCTTCATCGCCACCATCGCATCGTCCTTCTCCCTCGCTGCTGCATACGGCCGGTTGTCGCAGGCCCTCGACTACCGCCATGGACGCACCATCTTCCTCTCCAAATCTGAGAGCCACGATACTCGAGAACTTCTCATGTGGGAGCCATTCGCGGGTGCCCAATAGCCTGTAGCAATGCCCGTGGCTTACAATGGCATATATGCGGACGTGGTGCACACGACCGCCTCCGTATTCTGCGCAGCGGATGGGTGCGACCACCGCAACTGCTTAGAGGGGCATTTTAGTGTGTTCTTTGTCCTCTCCGTTGAAGACGAAGACATGACAAGGATGATGATGCCATGTGGGTGTGTGTATTCTCATCGGAGACTAGCATCTAGGTTGAGCTGACCTCTTTGCACCACCGCTGGCCCATGTGCTTTACATTTTTTTTCAGCGTTCTCGTTGAGTGGTCTCAGCTCTACTTCATGGATGATGATGGGTTCATCCTAGAATATGATTGGGCACGACACAGCTTAACTATGTTTAACCCACCGAACTATATATGGGTCGAACTACGACGACGACCGATATAACATCATGCTGGCGGAGGATGGTGGACTAGGTGTTAACGAAGTCATGGATTCACATCTTAGATTGTGGGCTAGGGAGGCGAGTGATAGCACTGGTGCACGATGGGTGTTGAGCCGGGTCATCTACATGGGCAATTTGCTCCCAATTGGTGCCCTCGTGGATGCAGAGACTAGAGGCAAGTTCTGGGCTTTGCCGAGGGAGCAAGTGTCATTTTCGTGACCATAGTAGCTAGACTCTTCATGATCGAACTACAAAAAGAGTGGACCAGGAAGGTATGTGATCATCATGGCTTTGCTAATTTGGTTCCCATTGTGAGCTTCTACACTCCTGTGTCTCGAGGTGAGCACAAGGATCGAACATTGAAGCCTAGTGAGGCTGCAGTTCCTCGGGATGGAGTAGGGGAGGAGAAAACAGTAGATCAGGCACAACAATTTATCAACAGCGGGCCCAATGTTACTAAGGAGGAGGGCTTTGTCAACTCCTTCGAATGCATCAGCTGCGCCATAGTGAACGGGTACGGATTCTCTTCCCGATAGCCATGTTGAAGTGTGATAATGTATTCTTTGTGTGGAAAATAACTGGCAACCAGTTTAGTGCTTGTTTGGATATGTTATTCTTAACTATATAGGTCCAAACAAGCACTATATTGACTAGTTCAGTTTGAACCTATATAGTATGTGGACTTGGAAAATATGATCTGTTATTCAACTTGTTAACTATATAGGTCCAAACGAAAACTATATAGGTCTGAATGAGCAATGAACTAGGTCCAAACTTTTCCAAGTCCCAAACACATCCTATATAGGTCCAAACGAGCACTGAACTAGGTCAAAACTCTATTGGAGATAAATAAGTTAGTGATGGAGTATGTAGGATGTGTTTGGGACTTGGAAAAGTTTGCCGTGTGGGCATATCTTTTGAACTTTATGTAAGATGTGTTTGGGACTCTGAAAAAGTTTGCCGCTTGTACATATTTCTTCAACTTTATGAAAGATGTGCCGTGTGGACATAATTCTTGAGCCTTCATCATCATTCCATTGGTCAGGGCAGAAATAGTAGATGATGTTCCAGAAAACGTAGACCTGCTTCAATGTTGCACATATTTTGAAACTGTGCCTCTAAAAAAATATTTTGCACGGTACCTTGATTACCAAGCAATCACCAAAATTTGTCTCAAAAAATATTGCTTCTCATTTACAGCGAGTGAAATGTTGATTCTTTCCAAGGAGGCAAAGAGAACAAGCCCAAAGGCAAAGCCAAGAGAACAAGGTCAAAGTAATGGCTTATTGAAGCCAAGAGAACAAGGCTAGTAAACTTCCAAGGAAATTTTATGCAAGCGAAAAAGGGAACCAAATAACTTTGACACAATACAAAGATTTGTTAATGCAAGTCACTGGCATTGGTCAGGACAGAAATAGTACAAACATTTCCCACGTAAAAAAAACTTGAGGATTAGGATTGCGAGCTTTCTAAAATACAACAGCAGTTGTTTTAAGCTGATTGGAGATTACATGTACAGTTTTATAATTACAGGGTCGTGGGAACTTGACAGCAACGATGACCATGCCAAATTTACATCTTCACACCGCCTGTGCACAGACCTGAGTTAAAAGTTGCAAAACGATGCACGATTAGAGTCGGCCCACAGCATTCTCTGGAAACCAGCAATAGATCAGTACATTGCACTTGAACAAACTCATGAAGAATCATCTGCCGCTCGAAAGATTTAGTCGGAGGCCCCTGATGATATCTTGTGATTTAGTCCATGAGGCTCTCCTAAACAAAAATGGAGCTTGCAGACAAAAGTTCCTGCTGGGACAATCATTTTTTCAGCCATATAGAAGTATCAGCAAAGCCACTCGAAAAGCAGGACTCCAATGCCCAAAAAAAAACTAAATATCAAAAACATCATAGTAGACTCCAATGCCAAAAAAACTTTAAAGCAAGCTTTCATTGTAGACTTCGAATGCAAAAAAAAGAAAGTTAACAATTAAATATTAAATCCAAGAGGTCAACAGGATAATGTGTGGACCAGGAATGCAACTACCACAGCTCAAACAAGCATCAAATGAGATGTTGGCAAGCAGTAATTACCAGAGAAGGTACACATATAAGCTCATGACGCAAATGATCATTCAGCCTTCCAACGCATACCTCTGAACCTGCAAGGTATAACAGTGTTAGTGTTATATCACGCTAAACAAAACAAAAAGCGGGCGAAGAGCATCCTGACAGTTACAAGTGAAGCAGGTACTCCCTCCGTTTCAGTTTACAAGTCCTGCATGTATACCTAGGTTGCCAATTTTATCACTATAATATAAACTATAGAACACAAAAATAATACTGTTTGAAAATAGAACATCTGAAGTTTATATTGGTATATTTTTTGTAATATATGACTTGTATTAGGTTGGTCAAATTGACAACCTAGGGGTACGCGCACGCCCTGTAAACCAAGAGAGAGGGAGTAAATGACACTAGAGATGTAAACAATCAATACACACGACACTTGGTCAACGCTCTGGCAAGATACAGAAGACCATATTATGTCTTTGATCAGCTCTGAAAAAAGTGCATATATAGATCAAAGACAAACTCATATGCAGATATGCTCAGAACAAACACCTCCAAGCAGGTTTCTACAACCTCCTTAACATGCCCCCATATGAAAATATGCTTGAGCCTTATGCAGACACAGGGGAAAACGCAAACAAGAGACATAATCATAGATGAACATGCTGTTTGGAAGGGAGCTTGCTACCTCAAGCATATTTTCCTCGATAAAGCAATTCAGCCCCATGCTTGCAGCGTCTGCGCCATTGTGTTGTAGGATCCTGAGCTTCCCTTCCTATAGTTCAAAACCAGTGGAAGCGTCAGCAATGAAAATAATACATCAACTTTGTTGATGAGCTAGTTGTAGATTCACCTTAGTCCCATAAACAAGACCACCTCCAGGGGAAGGATGAAAGCATGCAACATTGACTTCATCTTCAGCACTAGGAAGAACTCTTACCAGCTCCATGTCCGAAACTCTGTAAACCTAAATTGATGGAAAGAACAATGGCATTACATCATAGCAGGACATAGAGTTATGAACTGTAATAAGCAAATGGTTTTGAATCCCGGGTATAGAAAAGATATATGTAACTGCAAGGCCAGCATAGACAGGATATTGCCTCCAAAAAAAGTATAGCCAGCCTATCATTATGATGTGCAACCTATGCTATGAGGGTGAGCACCGCACGCACCTCTAAGATAGTATATACAGGAATTCCAGTCGTCTCCGCATCCATAACAATGCTCCTGAGCAGCGAGCTATGACGACGTCCATATGCCAATAGTATGTGTTCTGAAGTAGGCGAAAACTGCATCAAAGAAAAGACATTAGGCTCAGATTAAACTCTGAGAATTGCATAACTGCAGCCTGATATGTCTCAGGGATGGGTCTGCAATGCAGAAGACCATGCAAAAAAAAAAGCCAGCTAAAAAACTCCAATACTGGAATTAATAACGAGATTGGTAATTTCTGTAATTTTTGGGTCAACAGCTGGGACTCCCACAGATCCTGGACATGCATTGCATGGCAGTACACTGCACACATGTGTTCTCATTAAACAGAGGTTATTCTAATGGCATATGCCCTGACGCAGGTGGGAGGGAGCTTCCAAATGAAAAAAGTTCAGATATTGCTTTAGTGGGACCATGTTATCAGCTCCGTGCTTTCGTAGTGATTAGTACCATGGGAATGTAAAAAAGAAGTAAGCACATATCTTATCATAACACCTGACCAAATCCATTTGTTATGACTACTGCTCTATTCACCAAAAGGAGAAAAATAAACCATGCGTGTTAAATCATCAATGTGTGTCACATGTACTGAAATACTTTGTGCTATCCAGGTTATGTCAGTTAGTTTTGTTTGATTTGCTCTTTGCTTTGCTGGGTGCAGAACCAAGAACGAGAGGAAGAAGTCACACTAGAAATGGGAGAAGTATTTGGAATTAAAGAAGAGGGCAGTTTGCTGCTTGTGCTGTGTTCAATTGTTATGTATCTCTTGTTATCGTTTGACAAGGATTCCTGTTTGTGTCTTTGAGAAACGAAAGGAGGGTTCTTGTTTGTTTGGGTTGACTACATAACTAATATGTGGCTTTGAATTTTGAAACAATTCCTTATTTAACACTATCTTAAATTTCGTTTCCTTATTTGACACCGGAAAACTTTTTCTTCCCTATCTAACAAGTCTAAATTTTATGCCTTTTATGACACTTTCGTCCATTTTGAGCCTAAATAACACCGGAAAAGACTCTTTTACCCTTCATGTGGTATGTGTGTGCGCGGGGCAGTAGCACACACGCAACATCAGTGCAAGGGCTCATGTTTTTATTACCCATGCTATTCGAAGGTCAGTCCACCTACGGTTGATCCAAGTCCGAAGCCTGCTCCTGGTCTCACTCTCGCATGAGTATGTATCACGTGGCAGGCCTAAATGCGCAAAACTGGCTGTCGGAAGCCACGGCGGCAAGGTCAGGTAGCGGCAGCCATGGGAAGATGGTCCGCCAGCTCACTGACGGCTGTTGGATTTCTCATCTTGGACAAGTGCAGCGTGAGGAAAGTAGACCGTATTCCTAATTATAATATACTACACCAGCATACGCATATGCCGTAGAAGTTAGTAGTACCCAGGAAAAAGTTGTATAATTCTTGTCCTGAGCAACAGAGCAAGTTCATGCAATGCACAAGTAACACATCACACATGCATGCAACACAGCAGCATGGATGCACACATCACACATGCATGCAACACAGCGTGCGCACACACGCATGCACGTACACACGCAGTAGCAAATGCACGCACGTACTCACGCAGTAGCAAACATACACGCACACACACATACACTTAGCAGTAGAAAACACGTACATGCACACACACGCAACAGCACACACACGCACACACAAACATACCACTCGAGGGTAAAAGGGTCTTTTCAGGTGTCATTTAGGCTTAAAATGGACATAAGTGTTATAAAAGGCGTAAAATTTAGACTCGTTGTTAGATAGGGAAGAAATTATTTGTTGATGTCAAATAGGGCATAAAATTTAAACACGGTGTTAAATAAGGAATTCTCTCTTGAATTTTAGCCTGCTTTGCCCATGTGGTTATGCGGCAAGGGCGCACCCTCTAAACCTGCATTACACTAACGTGGCCAATGCGGCCACGCCAAAGAGGCTCGCTTGCATAATGATACTTGAGACACAAACCACAAGTTATTTCCAAGCATAAAAAAGAAAAATTGATGCAAACACACACACAAACAAAAGTGAACACAATAACCTGAATGGAAGTTAAACAATGAGCCGCTCTTATTGCTCTGGACGTGAGAATTTCTCCAAATCTGCAAGAAATACATTCACAACTTTAAAGGATACCATTTACAAAACAGTAACCTAATAGGCTGATAAAGAACAAACTACAGTAATAGAACAGTCAACAGTGAGAAAATTACGTTGCCTCCTCAAGAGAATAAACCCGAAGCTCGTAAATCACTCCGTGGGAGGGAAGTGGGTGACGAGTTGGTGATGTTCCAGCTCCTGTAGACTCATACTGCACAGGTAATTGGCTACCCTGGTCACCTTCTGTTTGAGGCAGCAAACATGCAACACAAGCCACCAGAAATCGTCCACAAGGGGAGAAATGGGCACCCATTTCACTGCAACAATTAATAACTTATAAGTACAGAAGTCCCAACTGAGTCAAACATAAAAGCACAATCCCCGTTAGGCAAATCTACCACATATGCATTCTACTTGGAACTATTTAGTAACATTACTAAGCAAGTTCAGAAATGAGGTAAGAATGGAACATAGATCCATCTTTTGTATACACAACAGTGAAGGCATTGGTAAATAATATGAAGAGACTAACAACAACTTGTGTTGTACAGGAAAGAGAGAGAAAAAGTAACCAAAGCACAAGGGATCACCTGCAAAGAACGGCATGAGAGATTGTCAAGCAGCATGCCTTGGTTTCTAATGCAACACATGGATTCTTGATATCATGCCGCCATACTCTAAGCTTCACTGTACAAGGTAATTCAGCAGCGCCGGCAGAAAACAGTGAGGTAGCAAGTTCTGATCCAACACCTAAGGACGCAGCACGAGCCTCAGCTTCATCGATTTGTGGACCCAGAAGTGAATTCCCAACCCCTGGTACAGAGGCCAAAGCATGAGGGCGTGAGGCATAGTGTCGATTTGATCCTCTAGTACTGCCAGCGGGAATCGGTATCGATGAAGAAGCACCTGGATGTTGAACAATTCATGCGTTGTGATTCCCTAGTAAAGTTAATCACAATAACACCACCAAGAGGCAGGATTTTAAGGACAGTATTGTTCAGAAATGCAGGGTGCAAACCTGTCTGACTTTGGGCCATCAACCAACCATGCAAAAAAGGCAGCTCCCAGCTACGCGAGTCACTGAAGAGATCGTGATGGTGATTTCCACCCTCTGAATTTCTTAGAAACATTTGAACATCTAACCCACTAGTGGTGAATGAATTCACTGGCATACGATCAACAGCAGATCCTGAAGGCCTGGCTATTGCCGGAAGTGGCAGGCTGTTGCTCGTGGAAGGCATTTGAACATCACTAGACGCAGATGGTTCCCCTGGACATACATCCATAGGGGTTACAGACTGGTCAGACTGCTGGTTTTCAGCATCTGACGACAATACATTTTGAGCTAAAGATGACGAACTCTGCTGCACATTGGTTGAACCACTAGCCAAGTCATTTCGAGGAATATATAGACTTCCATCATCCCTGAGGAATGCAGGCCAAATTAGGCAAGGTGATGACATATTAGACTCAAGATGTGGATAGCCTCTAGAGTTGATGTTTGCAAAAAACAAAGCTGAGGGATAGTTTGAATAGCCAGTAGATGTTGCATGGGTCAGCTGTGAGTCTGCGGAGTCAAGATTGTTAACCTGAAATTCAAGGTACATATGAGTAAACAGAAAATATATAACAGGAACGCATAATGAAGTACAAAGGACATTCATATTCTACATTTTCTACCTCTGCCGTAAGAAGATATGGAGCACCATGAGGGTGGAAATGCACAGCTCTCAACGAACGGCGGGTTCTTAATATAATGGTCGGGGCAGAAGACTCCCCTCGCCTATTGTAGTTCCATATGAACAACTGACACATAAATTAGGTGCAAGTTATTTCAACTGTTCATAGAAGAATTACATAAAGAATATTTTGCTATGAGTTTTAACACTGGGAGTCCTACTTTGTGACCTGATGCAACTGCCAGAATCTCCCCCCTTGCATGAAATGCAATGGATGCAATTGGCCTCTCTGCCAAAGGAACATAATACAAAATTAGTGTTGCTTCAGAAATGCCATTAGACAGAAGCTAACAATGAAGAATGGAGCTAGAGACTGTTTAAAGGATATTACGGAAATCCTGAGATCCAATACAATCTGAGGTATTAGCATCCCAAAGACGGACTTCATGATCCAAACTCCCGCTGGCAAGTATATCAGAATGTAAGGGATGGTATCTAACCTGCAACAGAACAGTAGCTTCGTAAACACACTTGTGCTATAATATCGGCTAATAAACAGAACTGTAAATTATTAAACTTCATTTTCATATTTTATTTAGACAGGCCAAAAAAAGATAAACTGATGCTGCTTGGTCGAATGATTACAAAAACAATGCATCACATCGTTACTAGAGCCATATATTCAATAGCTTACTCCCTGTTCAAATGCACTACCAAATTGTGCCAGTGTCAGAAAAAACATACCACCCAAGGTGTGCGCCGATGTCCACCCAACACTTTCAAACATTTCCCTGTTTGGCAGTCAATTATTTTAACAGTATGGTCACCACTGGAGAGAAGAGATAGTCAGTTCTCATACTATGTTTAGTTCATATATTCAGCTAGTAAATTAACTTACTGCGTTGATGCAAGTGTTTTCCCATCCGAACTGAATGCAGCTGCAATAGTTGACCTAGGGGGTGGCATAAGAGGGCAATACTTTGCAGACCAACGATGCAGGGACTGTGATTCTGCCCTGTGCACAGCAAGTTCAAAAATCTTAGCCAGTGGACGGAAAACGTCAAACAGGAAGTATAACATTCTCAACCCAGGTGTCAACAGAAACATTTCTTGGTGAAAAGAGAGCTTCCTTACCACGAAAATAAATCATGTTTAGCATCTGTAGCTGAATATCTTAACTCACTGTAACCAGCGCCGCAAGTCGGAGGCTTATTCCAATGCCTTTTAGCTTGGTGTTTTGTTCGAGGAGACACCTCTCGATGACTTAATAGATGGAATATGTTTCTGATAATAATGGACAAGGCAAAGGTTATATTCAACAAGTGAAAAACTAACAATGTTAATACAATATTACTACTGAACTTGTTGCAACAATATTCAGAAAATGGTCTCATGCAGGACTTTTTTTCACAGAATTGGTCACAGAGCAAGAAATAGTAGCACCATTTGAGGCACTAAGATCTGGTGCCATGTAAGATAGCATCATGATCACCCTATAGCAGGCATATCAAAGGACACTAGCAGCAAAAAGAAAAAAAAAACAGCAGAATTAACAATGTCGGGGGTAAAATCACAGGTTGGCATTAGCAACTAAATCACTTTTCCAAAAGGATAGATGCCAGGCAGGGCTTATTTTCATGAGTCGGGACATAAGCAAATGTGTAAGCTCCTAGGTCACAGAACCAAGCTTTTGCTCTGGTGACATTCAGGCCCAGTATTGTCCTAAACTTTGTTAAGCAAAAATGCTAATGCCATAGCTCGTGACACTAGTCCCAAACCCACTAACAGCAATTCATGTCCAAGAGGATAGTGGACAGCAGATCATTTGACACAGTAGGCATGTAGGGTCAGCAGCCTTTTTCTGGTGGAGAATTTTATTTTAAATTCAGTGGAGTCAGCAGCCTGGCACCATGCCAGCCCTTATTGTGATAGCCTTAGGGTCAGAATAAGATACAAGTTCCATTCTACAAATACTATTTCATAGTGGTTGTCTAATAAGAATAATTGCTGCTCCATCGGATCCATATTAATTGTCGCTGATTTAGTAGCAAAGTTAAAACCATTAAAAACAAACAAAACTGTGAAGTTACAATCAAACTCAGTAGACTCTCCTCATTTCCGATGTCAAACATTGCACACTCATGCAACACTGGTTAACGAGAGTTGTACATACAATCAAAAGTTACAGAAGTGAACATACACGTTGGTCTAGAACACGCAACTTGTTTTAGCTAGTGAACTGACACTTGCTCTGAATGAAACTAATCTGCTACTTTGTGATTTTGGCAAACTTGTCTAGCTAGGTAAAGCTGCGAATAGATAACAATGGCATGTGAAGTAGTAATGCACTATTTACCTTTGCCTTGATCTTCTTGTTGAGGAGGTTTGACAACTAGGGGGCGACGTCGGAGCAGAAGTATTTTTCGAGCCTTCTTCTACCCAATTTTCAGCCATTTCAGTCCTCCTTTATATTCGCCTAAAATTAAACTGCCCACCAGACAATAATTTTAGATACTGATGAATGAAGTTGTATGAGAGAGTAAAGTTAAGGGGGCAGTTTTTAGGGGTAACGCAAAAGAAAGAAGGCCAAGACCACGCCCCTCTGCAATTCCCCAAGCAAACAGACCCGCCAACCAAACTGCTAGCTCCCACCCACGGCCCAATTCCCACCCGACCTGCGGGGAGCCGCGGTAGGCAATCAGCAGACGGCGGGCGGGGCGCCGCTGGCAGGCCATCACCCGATTCGATTTGCACCCGAATCGGGGCGGGGCGGGGCGGCAGCTCAGATCCAGCGCACCAATTTGACCCAGAGCGGAAAGCAAAAGCGGGCGCGGGCGCGCCTCGGACGGAATTGCGGAGGGGGAGGAGGGCGGAATCGTGAGGGGAAGGGGAGGGGGAGCCGTACCTCCGACGAGAAGGGGAGGGGGGCCGCCGAGCCGCCGTCCACCGGGGGAGGGGAGGGGGGCGGCGTTCCAGCTAGGTCGCGCGAGATATGGGAGGGGAGGGGAGGAGAGAGTCGGCACGCGGTGGGGAAGGGTAGACAGGTGAGATGAGAGAGGCCGCGTCCGTCCGTCCGTCCGTGGCGGGTGGGTGTAGCCGTCTACTACAGCAGGCCCGCCTTCCTTCCTTGTTCCACCGCGTCGCGTCGGCCCGGCCCAAAGCCCGCCCGCGTGGACCGTTCCGCTTCCCACGTGGCGGAAGGGTTTGCTTCGCTAACATGTGGGACCGATGCTGACGTGGCAGTGGACGGATACGGGCTACGTATAGCCAGGACCGTTGTTGCAACCTCAAGGACTGTATAGACGCTGTATTCGCATGTACAAGGACTATATTGAAGTACTTCCTAACTATGAGGACCATGTTAGATATTGCCTGCAACTGTAAGGACTAAACATGCAATTATCTCCACCTAACCCCTGCCTTCTTCCCCTTGTATTCTAGATCGATAGAGGATGAGATGAATAAGCCGTCGACACGGATCCAAGGAAGAGAGGGCTGGTGGCGCACACGTCAACAGCGCAAGAGAGAAAAACGACGGCGCGGGAGATGGATCGAGGGAGAGGGACGGTTGTGCAGGAGATGGAGCAAGGGAGAAGGCCCGCGGCGCGCACGAGCTAAAGCTAGAGAGAGGGGGAGGGAGGAAGAGGGCCCGTGGCGCACCTAGATGGGAGGAAGGAGGAGATCGAGCAGCGCACCAGAGAGGAGCAGCGAGCGATAGGGTTGCGGTGGTGGACAGGACTCGTTCCGTGTGAATCCGTTTCGTGGATTTGGAGGTCTCAACGCATTCTTAGCCGAATATTACTTTTTTTAGACAAAGCCGAATATTAGCTAATGGGTTTGTCTAGGTCTCAGTAGATTGAGACTTCGCGAAGTCTCAATCCGCTGACGTCATCATGGTACATTACGCATATTTACTAGTTGTCCCTTTGTTGAGTTGTATCCGGTTTAGCGTTGGGCTTATTTCTATTTTTCTGTTTGTCTGTTACTTTGGGTTGGGCTGCTTACTTTGTTTGTTGTGATTAGGCTGGCCATGAATTGGTTTGTTTGTTTTTACACGCATTCGAAAAAAACTATTAAACAAAGATAAATTACAGGTTAGGCTTAGCCAATATAAAAAGTCAAAAACTATATACTTCCTCCCATTTGAAGTAGCTTAGTTAACAAATACATGTATTGACTAGTTTAGAAACTTCAGCAAAGAGTATGGAGACACTGTATCTTCAAGGGTTACCAAAAGAATAATGTGTTAACAAAATTTTGCAGTGTTACCTAGTTAACTTCCTGTATCAACTAAAAAAACTCAAAAAATGAATATATATAGAAAAATGTTACAAATCAGTGTAGCAAGTTCTTCCAAAAGCAAATCCTCTGACGCTTCCATGTCAGTGATTTCTACATAATATCCTCTCTCTTCTAACTTTGGATCGTCAAGACACGGCACTTTGCCTTTTATATTTTTGTCATTCTCAGGGTCACTTCCTTTGTCATACATGTGTGATGTTGTATTCATAAATTTATATGATACATTAATGTTAAAAAACAAGTTTAAAAAAGAGGGGATGACAAAGTATGACATAGAAGAAACTAAAATCAAGCCACTAGCTAGAAGAGAATTTCTACTACTAGTTAGTAATTCAACATATCATGCCTCTCTGGCACACAAAAGTCTGAACAACAAAAAGTGTAAAGTTTGCGATTAATGCATCTCACACAGTTTGGTTGAAAGGTCTCTAATTCATGTGTCACGTTACCAGCACCCTGCAGTACATCACCTCTGTTGGGAGCACGAGCGATGTGATAGTGTAGATGGCAATGGTCGTTAGCACCGCCTTGACCAGGACGGCCCTGCCAGGAGCCGCCATAAGCTGCCCAATCCATGACGCAAGCTTATGGGCAATCTTATCTTCAAGAGGCGGGAAATGTATCGCTTTGAGCCTGGTGACTGAAAGGGGAAGCCCAAGGTATCTCATGGGGAAGGATGAAAGCTTCGCCGTGGTGAAGAATGTCCTAGATCAAGGCCAACACAATGGATTGGAGCCACCAGACTCTTGCTGCAGTTGGTGACCAAGCCCATGTCCTCCCCAAACGTATCAAGAGTGGAGGCGAGATAACCAACATCTTCCTTGTCTAGCTTAATAAAAACAACGGTGTCATCGACATACAGAGATGCACGGAGAGTTGCCGGATTTCCATGAAGCGGTTGGAGCTTTCCTTGCACTGTGGCTTTGTGCAAGATGTGGTGCAGGGGGCGATGGCAAGCACAAAAAGGACAGGAGACAGCTGTCGGTGTCAAAACTGGCAGATCTCGGATAGGGGGGCCCAAGCTACGTATCTGAGGATTGGTGGTAGTAGGGGGAGACAAGGACACGATGTTTACCCAGGTTCAGGCCCTCTTGATGGAGGTAATACCCTACTTCCTGCTAGATTGATCTTAACGCGTATGGGGATTACAAGAGTTGATCTACCTCGAGATCGTATTGGCTAAACCCTAGAAGTCTAACCTGTGATTGTTCTGTTAGCCTCTACGGACTAAACCCTCCGGCTTATATACACGTCGGAGGGGGCCTAGGGTTTGTACAGAGATGACTTGAGGAGGAAGGAATCATTACATCCGGACATCTAACTTGCCTTTCTACATATATGGGAGCCCAATCGGACACGAGGGATGACCTTCTGCTTTTATCTTCATGGCCCATCAGTCCGGCCCACCTTCAGTAGTCCGGATTCCTGAGGACCCCCAAATCCAGGACTCCCTCAGTAGCCCCCGAACTTGCCTTCAATGACGAGGTTGTATCTGGCTTCATGTCTTCGGTCTTGCAAGGCAGGTTCTTCTTCGGAACAACGATAGTTCAGCTCTGACTTTGATACCCCGTCTTGATGATTCCTTCCCTCTGTCGCCTCGGCTTCCACGCGTCAAACGAATGCGAATAGTCCATGTATTTTTTTGCAAATAAACCCTCGGCCACGCGAGGATGGCATCTATTTAAAGAGACTGGATCTCAGATGCCATTCCACGCCACGCAAAAACCCTTAGAGCCAGCCACAAAAAATCCTCCAAACATGGCAAGCGCCCCGGCTCCTCCTCGTGCCCACACGGACCTCAAGCAGGCGATTGGGAAAGCTGCTCAGTATCTCATGCCCATCTGAATAGACTTCAGACAGAGGGATATCTCCCTCCTGCGGATCTAGTCTCCGTTCAGGCTGGATTAACTTCGATCGACAGTGAAGCCTTGGCGAAAACTTCCCCAACCCCACTAAAGAGGAGCGGGTGTGCTTTGTGTCCTTCCTCCTAAGAGGTGTAGGATTTCCAATCCATCCTTTCCTTAGAGGTATCCTGGAGTTTTACGGGCTCCAACTGCACAATCTCACGCTAGGCCCTATCCTGCACATTGCGGGTTTCGTTGCTCTTTGCGAGCTATTCTTAGGCTGTGAGGCTCATTTCGAGCTATGGAGGAAATTCTTTTGCCTCGTCCCTCGCTCCCAAAAGGGATCCATATTCGAGGTAGGCGGCGCCGAAGTGTGGCGCATAGCAGGGACAGGTTACCTGTCCGGCACTCCCAAGAAGGGAACCGAAGAGTGGCCCTCGGAGTGGTTTTATATCGAAGACGTTGTTCTTCCGGACCCAGTTCAGCGTGGTCTTCCCGAATTCTCCAGCGCTCCTTTGAAGAAACGCTACAACTGGCGCCCTCGAAGCCCCAAGGAAGAAGACAACGCGGAGATTAAGAGGCTAGTCAGCAAGGTTAGAGTGCTTGTCCATTCCAAACTTTCAATAATTGAAGTAATGGCCATTGCGATAAAGCTGTGCGTTCAGCCACTCCAGTCCAAAGGGTTTCCCATGTGGCATTACAGTGGGGCAAGATGATGCATCCCGCTGCCTACGCGAAGGTCCGGATACCCCAGCTGACTTGGCTGCCATCTTAGCTGATCTTTATAAGGGGGAGAAAGAGGAATTTGTCCATTTGGAATGCCGGGAAGGTTTTTCCATGTATAACCCCATCGACTGGGTAAGTTTTTTTTTCAATTTCTAGCTTTATCCAACCTCTTTATTGGGATATGCTAATCGAAATATATTCGGTCGTTTACAACAGGAATGGAGGAAGGTGATCGAGGGGGTTTATTGCCCTGCCCCACAGCTAGAGGATCATATTCGCGATAAAGTTCCTGGATTTGAAGAGGATCCGGATATATTCATAGAACTCACTAACGGGGTTTTCTATCAGGTGAGCCACGATGGTACAGAAGTGGCTATTGTAGCCGATTATCCCGGCCTTCTTCCCTCCTCCAATGTAAGTACCCAGGAGACATCTTCCCAAAGAGAGCCTTCCCTTCGCGCCTCACCCACCGCACCGTCTCATGCTCAAAGGGGGCGACACTCTGCTCGTCGTACTGCATCAAGGGCATCCTCTAAAAGGACGACGCCTACACAGGGCGAGTCTTCGAAGCGGAAGGAAGCGGGGGGCACTGTCGAGCCCCTTCCTTCATCAAAGAGGTATGGTTTTCAATATGTGCCTGGTAGTAAGGCCGGATTGTCACATTTTCCCTTTGTCTTATTCTAGAAGGAGTGTACACCGAACTGTGTCCGAAGACCCTGCTGGCCAAACACCAACCAATTCAGCCCCGGGCCCATCAACAAGGACAAGAGCCAATACGGGTGTAATGCTGGATTATCCTCCACAAGAGGATTCAGATAATGTATCGGTCACCACTTCGGAAGTAGAGAGCGTGATGAATCATCGGCGACGAAAAGAGGCCATGCGCGACCCAGTATTTACTGAGGAGGTGTTTAACACCCTCAGCTCTATGGATGCGTATATCTGAGCTGCTCGGGACAGGCTTGCCGAGGCCGCTCACCTGCTTTCAAAAGATATGCGGGTAAGGATTTGTGTAAATTTAATAAGCATATGCTATTAGCCCCCGAGACTTGAAGCAGTTGGCCCAACTGATTTAAGGATCGTTATGACCGCAGGTTCTCAAGGAAAAGAATGACGTGTTATCCAAGGAGCTTGAAGCAAACCGCATCAAGCTGAATGCCATCACCACCGAGCTAGAAGACCTGAATAAATCCAAAAATGGATCTGGTAAGGACGAAAAGTGTCCGTAAAATATGATTTTTGCCATCAATGATGCTGAAGCATACATTGTTTTATTTTCAGTGGCGGAATCGACAGATCAACTGGAGTCTCAGGAGGACAAAAAATATGCCGAAGGGCAGGAAGCAGCGGTTCAACGTGTATTAACACAGACCATTGAGCAAAAGAACAAACTGCTGGATGAAAATGTCAAGCAAGCTGAAGAGATAAAGGACTTAAGGGCCCAACTGTCGGATGCTGTGAAGGAGAATAGAAAGTTAAAAGGCGGCATATTCAGTATGACCTTTAACCTTTCTTTCATATTATCCAATGATTCAGAGCTTTACAATGCTATTCCTGCAGGTTTGCTAACTGGGCAGCCCGAAGGAGAAGTATCCGGATTTCAAGGCGACATGCTACAAGAACTATCCAAAGTGCATGAGTGAGTTCGGAAAGCCATGAAAAACATGGCTAAAGCCTTATGGCCATTTGGTTCTCCTCCAGAAATTATGGAGGATCTTGCGAACTTATTCAAAGGAGCTCGGCGTCGCTTTGAACTATGGAAGGTTTCAGCATGCCGAGAAGGTGCACGAGAGGCTTGGGCCATGGTGAAAACGCGCTATACCGGGCTTAATCCGAATCATATGGCCTGGGTTGGTCCTCGGGGACCAGACGGAAAAGAAATCCCCGTAAGCTTGGTGTATGACCAAGTAATGATAGCCGCAAAGTTTTCACAATAAGATTGTAGTTTAGACAGTCTCATAGATGGCATAGATAAAGAATAGGCGTTTTATTCGATGTAACAATGTACTTTATCATCAAACTTATCTCCAACCGAACTTTGTAAAAAAATTGTCATGGTAGGCCTTTAACTTCAACCTCCTCAACCCAAGGGTTGGAGTGTTTCCGGATACTATACTTGTGGTAAACACTCAGTATGTTCGGAAACCAGGCAATCCGGTCATTTTGCTTAAACAGACAAGTTTTGTTCAGGGATTTATGTTATGTTACTATTTAACGTAAGAAACATCTTCTAGGGAGGGTTCCTTTCCCTGGGTCAGCATGCATATTTATGCATGCCTAGGCTTTGATCCTGGAGATAGGATTACAGGAAGCTTGTCCTTAGAAAAAAATGATTCTTGTGTGTCCACTGACCAATTATTCCCTTAAGAACACTAGCTTTCGGCTTCACCCATCTGAGGTACAGGTCCAGATTACCCGGTTGTAACAATCGCAGAGGTGCTCCCTTTACACCCTAGTCGAACAATCGAGAACGTAGGGTATAAGCACAGGAGCCAGGCAACCCAGCTTGGCAAAAACTTAAGTCATAGAGGCACATATAATGGCAAAGAGACTGTGTGAAACAGACAACAGAAGCAATAAACATTAATAATAAGCTTCGTTATAGAAGCCCCAGGGTATCTTGAGGTATATACATTTAAAGATGTTCACCCCTATCAGTTCGGTATAACAAAACACTTTCTGGGAAAGAAAAACAAAAAATGAAGAGGAAGAAGAACAAAGTAAGGAACCTAGACAAAAATAGAAGTAGAAGGTGCTGCCGAACTATCCGTAGAATCGTCGGAGCCTAGTAGCGTTCCATGGATTCGGCTCAAGGCGATTGTCTGATGCATTTTGAAGGCGATGGGCTCCTCCAGTGAGAACTTCGTCAATGATGAAGGGGCCCTCCCATCTTGGTTTGAACTTATCCTTTTTCTTCTCCAGGAGCCGCAAAATGAGTTCGCCAACGTTGTATGTTTTGGCCCGCACTTCTCTGCTCTGGTATCGCTGTCTATTGCTGATAGAATGCGGAACGAGCTTGCGCGATATCGAGTTCTTCTTCAAGGCCATCTAGGTCATCCTGTCGATCGAGCTCGGCCTCTCGCTCTTCATACATACGCACTCGAGGTGAGTCATGAATAATGTCGCAGGGCAAAACAGCCTCTGCGCCATACACCATGAAAAAAGGTGTGTATCCGGTTGTCCAGTTAGGCATGGTCCGCAGCCCCCAGAGTACGAAGTCAAGCTCCTCAACCCAGTGTTTATCTGACTCACGTAAGGAGCGCACCAGTGGGGGTTTAATGCCACTCATTATTAAGCCATTGGCCCTTTCGACTTGACCATTTGTTTGAGGGTGGTACATGTCGGTGTCAAAACCGGCGGATCTCGGGTAGGGGGTCCCGAACTGTGCGTCTAGGATCGATGGTAACAGGAGATGGAGGACACAATGTTTTACCCATGTTCAGGCCCTCTCTATGGAGGTAATACCCTACGTCCTGCTTGATTGATCTTGATGAATACGAGTATTACAAGAGTGGATCTACCACGAGATCGTAATGGCTAAACCCTAAGAGTCTAACCTGGCTATGATTATGGGGATTCCGCCTATCTACGGACCTAGCCCTCCGGTTTATATAGCTACGGGAGGGGTCTAGGGTTACACAAGGTCGGTTACAGAGAAAGGAATCTTCATAGTTGGTCGCCAAGCTTGCCTTCCACGCCAAGGAGAGTCCTATCCGGACAAGGGCAGAGTCTTCGGTCTTTGTATCTTCACGGCCCATCAGTCCGGCCCATATCCAATAGGTCGGACGCCCGAGGACCCCTTAGTCTAGGACTCCCTCAGTAGCCCCTGAACCAGGCTTCAATGACGAGGTGTCCGGCGCGCAGATTGTCTTCGGCATTGCAAGGCGGGTTCCCCTCTCCGAATACTCCAAGATAGTCTTCGGATAAAATGAATGTGTCCGGTGTTAAATTGTGATCCAAATTCTACCGTATTGAACTAGAGTAGTACATACGGTGTGGGCCTTTGCGTTGGTACCAACGCGTACGAGTACAACTCGTTTATTTGTCCTCCAAGGACTCTCATGTATTGCCCTCATATATACCCCATGTAGTCGCACCTCAGACGGCATGTCATCTCATGCGTGTAATACTCCTCCTCATAGTGATTGCGCCTTCGTGCATCCGTGGTTTTTCCCGCAAGGGTTTCCACGTTAAATCCGTGTCTCTTTGTCTCGTTTATTTCTCGTTATTATCTAACAAGTGGTATACAGAGCTGAGGTTTAGATACGAGATTTGAGACGAAAGAATTAGGGTTGCGGTCGGCGCCGCGCCGCAAGTCGCTGAGACCAATTTCGTCTGTGAGCCACCTCTACGATCCATAAAATCGCAGGTTTCGCCGATCCTCCTGATCGTTTTGCTCAGCTTGCCTACCCAGCGCTTCAAGTCCCGAGAGGATTCCTGTCTGTGGGCTCCATGTCGATCCGCTAGCCGCTGCCCTTGCGTAGCTGCTGATCGAGTAATTCAAGTAGTAGTACTGCTTCTGATCATGTGAAGATTGAGCAAGCCCGTAGCAATCATCAAGTACAGTACTTTAACCAGTACTCGTCGCATCAAGCTACAGGCCTTTTGGTATTCCCATTGCTACGTCCCCTCGAGACGTTCTATCAGGTGCTATCTTTTTCAGTTCATTGCTCCGCATATTTAATTCCGTCAAGAATTTTTTCTACGGGCTTGTACTACTTTGTGTACACAGATTTATCTACTCATGGCTTCCATGAAGTACGATCTTCCGCCGCTAGATCGTGACACAAGGTTTACCCTATGGCAAGTCAAGATGCGGGCGTTGTTGGCACAGACCGACTATGATGAAGCACTGGATAGTTTTGGGAAGAACCGAATTGAGGACTGGACTGATGAGGAGAAAAGAATTGATCGTAAGGCTTTGTCAAAAATTCAACTCCATTTGCATAATAATATTTTGCAGGAAGTTTTGAGCGAGAAAACTGCAACCGCTCTATGGTTAAAGCTGGAAGGGATTTGCATGACTAAAGATCTCACCAGCAAGATGCATCTGAAGCAAAAATTATTCCTGCATAGGTTACCCGAGGGAGGTAATGTTTTGAATCATATTTCAGAATTTGAAGAGATCATATCCGATCTAGCTGCAATGGAGGTTAAGTATGAAGAGGAAGATACTTCTTTAATGTTACTTTGTTCACTGCCAAGTTCTTATACCAATTTTAGAGGCACCATATTATACAGTCGTGATACTCTCACGCTTAATGAAGTTTATGAAGCTTTGAACTCTAAGGAGAAAATGAAATTAATGGTGCCTCATGATGGTTCGAGCTCATCCCAAGCCGAGGGATTATCTGTTCGTGGCAGGACAAAGGAGAAGAACTCCAATAATGGAAACAGAGGCAAAAGTAAAAACGACTACAGGGGTTAGTCGCAATAGAGAGACAAGAAATATTGTAGATATTGCAAGAGAGACGGGCATGACATCTCAGAGTGTTTCAAGTTGCAGAACAAGGAAAAGAGAAAAGGTAACAAACAAGGTGAAAATTCTGCTAACATTGCTCGTGATGATAGTTCCGATGATGCTCTTGTCGTTATTGCTGGATGTGCTGAGACCAATTATGAGTGGGTACTTGACACTGCATGCACTTTTCATATGTGTTCACATAGAGATTGGTTTAATACTTTTGATTCTACTACTGTTGCTGGTTCCGTTTTGGGTTTTGATAATTCACCATGCAAGATTGAAGGCATAGGTTCTATTCGAATCAAGATGTTTGATGGCATAATCAGAACTTTGACAGATGTTTGGTATACTCCGAAGATGAAGAGAAATCTTATTTCTATGAGTGCCCTTGATGCAAAGGGGTACAAATATTCATGTGGAGATAGTGTTTTGAAGGTCACCAAAGGCTCCCTTGTTGTGATGAAAGGTGACTTAAGTTCGACCAATGGTCTTTATTACCTTCAAGGTTCTACCATTTCAGGTAACGCTACTCTAGTTATTTCAAAGAATTCTGATTGTGATGCTGCTAACCTTTGGCATATGCGTCTTGATATATGAGTGAACTTGGTTTGGCAGAGTTAAATAAGAGAGGTCTTCTTGATGGATATGAACCTAGTAAATTGAAATTTTGTGAGCATTGTATCTTCGGCAAGCACAAGAGGGTGAAGTTCAACACTTCGACTCATACAACCGAAGGTATTCTTGATTATGTCCATTCTGATTTATGGGGACCATCTCGCAGAAAGTCACTAGGTGGTGCTAGTTACATGCTGACTATTATTGATGATTATTCGAGAAAAGTTTGGCCTTATTTCTTGAAGCATAAATATGAAGCATTCTCAGCATTTAAGGAGTGGAAGATTATGATTGAGAGACAAACTGAAAAGAAGGTAAAGATACTTCGCACTGATAATGGTATGGAATTCTGTTCTAAGCAATTTAAAAGTTATTGCAAGTCTGAAGGCATTGTCAGATATTACACCATTCCTTATACTCCTCAACAAAATGGTGTTGCTGAGCGTATGAACAGGACCATTATTTCGAGAGCCCATTTCATGTTGTCCAATGCAGGTTTGCATATGCGTTTTTAGGCTGAGGCCACTTCCACATCTTGCTATCTCATTAACCGTTCACCATCTATTGCTCTTACTAAGAAAACTCCAATTGAGGTATGGTCTGGTTCACCTGCTGATTATTCACAGTTGAGAGTTTTTGGTTGCACTGCTTATGCTCATGTTGATAATGGAAAGTTGGAGCCTAGGACTGTTAAGTGCATCTTTCTTGGTTATAAGTCTGGTGTTAAAGGTTTTAAATTGTGGAATCCTGAAACCCAAAAGGTTGTTATTAGCAGAAATTTATCTTTAATGAATCTGCTATGTTACATGATGTTTCATCTACTAATGTTCCCGTTGAGAGTGAACAGCAGCCTATTGTTCAGGAATCTACTGTTCAGGTGGAGCATGTTATTGATTCAGGTGATACATCTGGTAATGAAATTGTTGATGCACATGATGAACCCGTCGTTAATGATGATAATGTCACTCCCACTCCAAATTAGCCTATTGTTCCACCCAGTGGGAATCTCGCACGTGACAGAGTTAGGCGGGGTATTAATAAACCTCATAGGTTAATTGAAGAGTGCAATATTGTTTCTTTTGCTTTATCTGTTGCAGAAGAAATTGAAGGTAATGCTGATCCTTCTTCATATTCCGAGGCTATTATTTCTCGTGATAGTAAGAAGTGGATGACCGCTATGTATGATGAGATGGAATCACTTGAAAAGAATGGGACTTGGGATTTAGTAAGATTACCTAGAGAGAAGAAACCTATTCGTTGCAAGTGGGTTTTCAAGAGGAAAGAAGGTGTTTCTCCTAATGATGAGACAAGATATAAAGCAAGGTTAGTTACTAAAGGTTACAGTCAAATTCCAGGTATTGAACATAACGAAGTCTTTTCTCCTGTTGTGAAGCATAGCTCTATTCGCACTTTACTCAGTATTGTTGCCATGCATGATCTTGAGGTTGAACAATTGGATGTTAAAACTGCATTTTTACATGGAGAATTAGAAGAGGATATTTATATGGAACAACCCGAAGGTTTTTTATTCCTGGAAAAGAAATGCTTGTCTGTAAGTTAAAGAAATCTTTGTATGGATTGAAGCAATCCCCTAGACAGTGGTACAAGAGATTTGACACCTTTATGCTCTCTCAAGGTTTCAAAAGGTCTAATTATGATAGTTGTGTTTATTTGAAAACTGTTAAAGGTTCAACTATTTATTTGCTCCTTTATGTTGATGATATGCTAATTGCCGCAAAGCGTATGTCAAATATTGATGAACTAAAGACGCAATTGAGTAATGAATTTGAGATGAAGGATTTGGGTGCAGCAAAGAAAATACTTGGCATGGAAATATCCAGAGATAGACCGTCTGGAAAAGTGTATCTAAGTCAGAAGGGATATATTGATAAAGTTCTTCGTCGTTTTAATATGCATAATGCCAAGCCAGTAAGTACTCCGTTAGCTGCACACTTCAAATTATCATCAGCTTTATGTCCTAAGGCAGATGCAGATATTGAGTACATGTCTAGAGTTCCCTATTCGAGTGCAGTTGGTTCACTTATGTATGCCATGGTTTGTTCTCGTCCGGATTTATCATATGCATTGAGTGTTGTTAGTAGATACATGGCTAATCCTGGAAAAGAGCATTGGAGAGCAGTTCAGTGGATTTTTAGATATCTGCATGGTACTTCTAATGCTTATTTATAGTTTGGGAAAACTGGAGATGGACTTGTCGGTTTTGTTGATTTTGATTTTGCTGGTGATTTGGATAAGAGAAGATCACTCACAGGTTATGTTTCCACCATTGGTGGTTGTGCTGTGAGTTGGAGAGCAACTTTGCAGTCTATTGTGGCTTGTTCCACTACTGATGCCGAGTATATGGCTATTTCTAAGGCATGCAAAGAAGCTATCTGGTTGAAAGGTTTATACACTGAGCTTTGTGGATATTCATCTTGCCCTACCATATTTTCTGACAGCCAAAGTGCCATATATCTTACAAAGAATCCAATGTATCATGAGAGGACAAAGCACATTGATGTCAGATTTCATTATATTCGAGATGTTGTTGCTGAAGGCAATCTGAAGGTATGCAAGATAAGTACTCATGATAATCCTGCTGATATGATGACAAAGCCAGTTCCAACCAATAAGTTTGAGCTTTGCTCAGGCTTAGTTGGTATTTCTCACTAGTCCTATGGACTTTGATGCACAAGGTGTTTAAGCTAATTTGGATGGAGTTATTCACTTTCTTCGACTACTGGAGGGAATTTGGCTCAAGGTGGAGATTGTTAAATTGTGATCCAAATTCTACCGTATTGAACTAGACGTAGTACATATGGTGTGGGCCTTTACGTTGGTACCGACGCGTATGAGTACAACTCGTTTACTTGTCCTCCAAGGACTCTCATGTATTGCCCTCATATATACCCCTTGTAGTCGCACCTCAGACGACCTGTCATCTCGTGCTTGTAATACTCCTCCTCATAGTGATTGCGCCTTCGTGCGTCCGTGGTTTTTTCCCGCAAGGGTTTCCACGTTAAATCCGTGTCTCTTTGTCTCGTTTATTTCTCGTTATTATCTAACATCCGGATCTGCAGCACATGTACCACACACAACTACAAAGCATATAATATTTCACAAGTCTCATCTGCTGACAACTTTTTGCAAGATGACATCACGTCTGTTCGGTCACTATATCGAACCGTTTTTGTCCGCGTTCCGCGCTTCAGGATGCGGTTTTCATTGGCGCGTCTTGTCAAAGCAGAGATCGTGTCCCCTTATTGCGGGATTTTCATCAATGCGGGCGTGGGTAACCCAACCGTGTCGTTTACACAGCCCTTGGGAATAGGCGAGTTTTAGGGCGAGTGGGGAGGCGTTCGATATTCACTGCCTTTATAAGGGGGTAAGGATTCCCCCTTCTTCTCCCACACCTTCTCTCTTCCTCTGCCCTTCCACTCTTGAGCTCCAGCGCCCAAGTTCTCATCTTCTTCCCACTCGAGCAAGCACTCAACCATGTCCGGATCCGGAGGTCAAGGCAAGTGGATGGTCTCCTCCATCAAGGAGAAGGACATTACTGAGCTTCGGGCGGCCGGGTACCTGGCGAAGGAAATCGCCCACCATCTTCCAGCCCAGGGGCAAGTCGTCCCCACACCGAAGCCCAATGAGAGGGTGGTATTCATCTCTCATTTCCTCCGCGGGCTAGGGTTTCCACTCCACCCTTTCATCTGCGGGCTGTTGTACTATTACGGGATAGACTTCCATGATCTATCCCCGAACTCTTTCCTTAACATATCGGCATTCATCGTCGTGTGTGAGGCCTTCCTCTGCAACCAACCCCACTTCGGGCTGTGGCTCAAGGTCTTCAACGTGAAGCCAAAGGGGGTGGATGGCCAGCACGTGGAGTGCGGAGGCGCCATGGTGAGCAAGCTGACCAATGTCTCCTGGCCAAAAGGCACTTTCATAGAGATTGTCAAGGAATGGCAGAAACAATGGTTCTACATCACAGAACCCCGCGGCGCCACCTGGGCCGCTGCTGCCGAATTCAACTCCGGCGCTCCCATGCGACTCACCTCCTGGGTTGAGAAGAGCCCGAACTGGTGTTCGCCAGATGAGCTGATAGCGCTGCAGACGCGCGTTCAAAGTATGGTGGACAAAGATATCAAGCTTGTCGATGTAATCCAGGTGATGCTAGTTCACCGGATTCTCCCGCGCCAAAGCCGAAGCCGCCCTCTATGAGAGTTCAATCCGAAGAAGCACCATACCCTGAAGAGGCTCTTTGAAACCACTCACGAAGACGCCTGGAAGTTGCTCTTCAAGGGCAACGAGACACCGCCGGCCACTGATTCGAACCGCGGGCACGACATTAACCACCTTGCCAATGGGGTATGTTATTTTTAATGCATCCCCTACTTGCTTGTTTTAAGGATGATATCTAAGCTTTTATTATCATTGCTTCTTTAGGGCTGGATGGAGAGGGCGGAATAGATCCAATGTCCAGCTCCGCTGCCTGAAGAACTAGTCATCCCGCGTTTAGCGAAGATGCTGGTACCGGCGCCCTATAAGGCGCCGGAGAAGAAGGCCAAGGCCAAGGGGGTCCGGAGCGGCGCCCGTCGCAAAGTCACTTTGGACGTGATGTCCGAAGACAAGACCCGTTCCTCCGCCGCCGAAGACGACAACGAGGAGGAGGAGGAGAGCGACTCTCCCCCTGATGGGGGGAGGAATAAGAGGGCGGCCTCCACAAATCTGGAGGCGGAGGCGCCCAAGAGGGGGAAAGGCCCCCTTGCGGATAACTCCGCATGGGACGTCGACAGCAGCCCAGAGCGAAACCCCCAGACTAAGCCCCTGGCAGCATCATGAGTACTAAGAACCCACACCCGTTTATTCATCCGGCCTCTTCATTCTATGGCATTAATATGGTTAATCATGTTATTGCAGTCTGGCCCATGAAAGCCCCCAGCGATCCTCGTCAAGAGGCTCGTTGGATTCGAAGGCAATGGCCAGCGAGACACCGTCGGCCGCTCACTCTCCCAAGGCCAAGGGATACGACGAGGCACTATCCCAAAGGACCTTCCCAGGCCAGGGAGAGGTTCAGGAGGCCGTCGTGGTGGCGCCGGGAGGCAAGACCTCGGCTTCCATACACATGGGGGAGTAGATCCCCAAGGCGCCTGGGGGCCTCGATCAGTTCGGCCCCCAGCCGAATACGATTCTAGAGACCCATGCGGCTCCGGAATCCGGTGAGCGACCTCCTTCGAAAGAAGGGGTGTGCCTGTCCCACTGGTGACCTCTGTCCAGCCAGAGGCACCGGATAATCTACTGGAAGCGCTACGAGGCACTTCCATTGTGGAAGAACACCGTATCCTTATGGGTACGGTGATTGAGAAGGTTCAGTCCGTCAAGAGCGGACTGACCGAAGCCTGCAGCGGCCTGCTGCCAGGTTTTGAGGTAAGCGGCGTTTAACCAAGAAAATCCCAATATAGATAGTAGCCCCGCGACACTGTCCGGTGTTCGGAAAGAAAAGCCAGACAAAGGATCAATGAAATTTCGCAGGGAACTACCTAAAATGTGTCTGATGTGAATAAGCAGCACTACAAAAAAATACACTTCCGTGATGATACGTGTTTGTCACTGTAGGTTGCTTTTTTTGTCATGCATGTACATCCATGACGATTTTATGTCAGAATCAAGATAGTCATACCTGTGCTGTCGTAGAAGTGTTCCATGACATTACCAAAATTATCATCACGGAAGTGTCCACTTCCATGATGATAAATCGCGCGTCACAAAAGTGCTTTCGTCAAGGGTGACCGACACGTGGCATCCACCGTAACGGAACACCGTTAAGCTATCAGGTCGGGTTTTGGATCTGATAACCCGTTAACAACCCCGACCAATGGGGATTTTCCACGTGTAAAATCATCATTGGCTGGAGGAAACACGTGTCGGCTCATCGTTGGGACAAATGTCATCCACTCATTGGACGAAAGGCGCCTATGATACGTCGACATGTGGCACGGCCCAACAGAGGCCCATTCCTGTGAAAAGGCCGGCCCGTTTGACTTGGTCAAAAGGTGGCGGGCTAGCCCATGGAAAGCCTGTTAACGGCATGTTCGCATATAGCCCATTTACAGCCCGCTAACCCAAGGCCCGTTACGCCCTATCCGAATTAGGCCCAGTAGCGTCATCTGGGCCATCCAATATGATTCCAGCCCGTTTTCACTTCTGGCGCATGTATGGCCCATGACGTCTTTCGGCCCATATGAGGCCCTATGTAACTCTTGGCCTATTAACGACCCGTGGTGAAACTGGCCCGTAATGAACAGTGTATCACTTTACACCCATTAACGGCCCATGGTGAAACTGGCCCGTAATGAACAGTGTATCACTTTATACCCATTAACGGCCCGTTATTCCGTTGGGCCGTTTCCAGCCCATGTTATCTTTCGGCCTTCTTAGAGCCCATTTATTCTTGGGCTCATTTCCAGCATTCGTTTACTTATGGCCCGTTACTGTCATTTTCTGCTTGTGGGCCAAATCCAGCCCGTGGTTACAGTCGACCTGTTTGTGGTCCGTTAATACGTTGGGCCGTTTTCATAGCATCATCACATACAACCTATTAACGATGGCCCATTATGGTTGGCCCATGAACGGACGATTCCAACTCTAGCCCGTTTACGACCATAATGCGGTCTGTTTGGCCCATGTTTGGGCAATCGATCATACGGCCCGTATAAGGCCCATTGATGATACGGCCCGCAGAAGGCCCATTGTTTCTACGGCCCGTAGAAGGCCCATTGTTTCTACGGCCCGTAGAAGGCCCACTGTTTCTACGGCCAGTAGGAGGCCCGGTGTCACTACAGTAAATATTAGCCCATGGTTATTGTGGCCTAGTTTTAAAAAATAGGTTATTGCAGCCACTAGCTAACCGCGGAAAAAGAACCGCTGTGACTACAAGCAAACAAATAAACAAGACAACAAGGAAATAAATAAGCAAGCAACTAATGCTAGGGTATCACGGCTATTACACATATTACATCCACCGGGCATCAAAGTTCGCCACCAGTGCAAATATAGGGAACAAAGCAGCATATCATATACACTGGTTGTCAAACTTGGCGACCAGCGCAAATAAATGCCACAGCAAAACAAATCCAGAACTGAAACCACTTCAGAAGATCTAAAGAAACAATATCCTGGGTACCCATAATGCTGGCATGCTTAGCAAGCTTATTAACTTTCTCTTGTTTGGCGCTTAAATCCTCCAGCGCTTGCTGTTGCACCAGAAAATATGCATCTGAATTCTGCAGGGACTTCCTCAGTCCTTCAGCTTCCTGTTGCAGCACATCTGATCGATTTCTTTCAACTTGAAGTTGAGACTCAAGAAGACGAACTGATTCAGGCAGTGAGTTCGAAGAGCTTGTGCCAGCAGTAGTGGCCAGTAGCTCGAACACTACATCAAGACATGACTTTTGGGTTCCCTCACTGTCGTCAAGATAGTTTTTATCAGCTTTCTTGGAGACCAACAGGGATGTCTCACTATCTTGAACCTTATCTGCATTACTTCCTTTACCATTGGATAACGCAGTACTATTCTCCAATATTTTGTCCGCATTCTAAAAGAGAAACAAGCAGACACATCACATGTTTACCATGTTGTATATGAAACTCATTTTGGTAAATGAGTTCAGTAGTAAAGTGGACAGGATAACATCATGAAACAAACATATATCTATGTACCATGGTCACTTTATGGTCTATATCATTCTAGTTTTTGTTGCCAAATCAAGATAGAGACATAGTTCAAATAATATTTGTTCAAGACAAAGCAGAATAGACAGAATATAAGTGTGGGTAACTATAGAGCAATAACAACACTTGTAATGTGCATGACATGAGAACATAACTGTTTATTCAATTGAAGCTGAAATCAACATAGAGCAGGTTATAGCAGCAAACCAGTTAAAGAAACAGGTTTAAAACATACCTGTTGCGCCATTGGAGTTTCAATTCCATCCTTCAAATTTGAAAATAGTTGGTATGAGTAAATAAGTAATGCAAGAGCAAAGGAGTATGAACCATAGCTACATAACCTGACCTGAGAACAAATCTTCTTCTCCTTTAAGCGTTGAGTTGGGATTCGGAGTGGTGGTCCTCATGCTTTGGGCACTGCAGTTCCCTTACTAACTGCTCGTGTTTGGGTGCTCTGTGGTGGAGACGGTGCTGTGTCAACTGGAACTGGGTTACTATCTGCCGGGGTTGGGGTTAGAAGGGGTGGAGCTGGTTCTCTGTCCAACTGGGTAGGGGTACAATCTGCGAGAGTCTGGGTTATGTGTGGTGGATCTGGTCCTTGGGCAAGTACAATCGTGGTTCTATCTGCATCAACTGGTAGCACTATCTTTTCTGAAGACCGTGTTGTTACTCCCTTAGATACTGCCATCACGCTCTCCAATTCAAATGGCTGATAAGCAAGAAAAGTAATTGAAAGTATAGACATTGTATGATAGACAGGTGCAATGGATAGTGGGGAATAAAATAGGGCATGAAATAATTCATATTTATGTTGTCTAACCAAATAGGATAGCATGACACAATTTCACATATATGATGGCTAACTAAATAGGATAGCATGACACAATTTCACATTATGATGGCTAACTAAAAAAGATGGAAAGACATAGTTCAAAATATGAGACTATGTAAACAGGATGACATGACATAACTATATAATGTGTTTATTAAATAGGTTGGCATGCCATAATTCACATACATTCACGGATAGAATGCCATAATTCAAAATATGATGTCTGTAAACACTAAACAGGATGAGATGATATAACTATATGATGTCTTTATTAAATGGGTTGCCATGCCATAATTCAGACAGATGATGTGTATGTACTATGTAAACATGATGGCATGATATAATTCAAATATATGATTTATATAGTAAGCAAGTAAGCAGATGGCAATCCATATATGATGTAAAAACTAAGCAATGCAAGACACATGCATGACATGGGTAATATAACCCTGCCAAGTTTGAGCATAGACCTCAGGGGGGAAATAGGACTGGTCATCGGTCTCTGAATCCTCCTCTGAGGAGCTCTCTGTAACCAACAAGATGTCTGCTTCAGCAGGTAGCATTGTCTGCTCTGAATACCTTGTTTTCACTCCAGATACTTCCATCACCGCTTCAAATGGCTGATGCACAGGAAGAGTAGTTGAATATACAAACGTTGTCGACAAATGGAACATGCAATACAAAAAAATGATAGCATGATATAATTCACATACATGATGATTGGCTAAATAACATGGCATTGCATAATTCACATATATAATGCCTTTGCAACAAGATAGCATTGTATAATTCACATATATAATGTCTTGCAACAAGATGGCAAATGCATAATTCACATATATGGTAATTAGACACTGAATAGGTGGCATTCACACAAAGCATGTCTAAACTAATCAAATGACATAGCAATGCGAGACACCATACACACGATATGAGCAACATAACCCTGCCAAGTTAGAGCATACACCTCGGGGGGGGGGGGGATAGGACTGGTCATCTGTCTCTGAATCCTCCTCTGAGGAGCTATCTGTAACCAGCGAGATATGTGCTTCGTCAGATAGCATAGTCTGCTCTGAAGACCTTGTTTTCACTCCAGAATTTGCCATCACCGTGTCAAATGGCTGACACTAGTGCAGAACCGGGCAATAGCACCGGTTCGTAAGCCCCTTTAGTGCCGGTTCGGTAACCGACACTAAATTGTAGGCACTAAAGGCCCCCCTTTAGTACCGGTTCAGCACGAACCGGTGCTAAAGGGCAACCATGTGGCACGAGCCAGCTCCGTGGGCGCGTAGGACATTAGTACCGGTTGGTAACACCAACCGGTACTAAATGTTTGGGTGTGTTTTGGTTTTATTTTTTATTTTTTACTTTAATTTTGTGTTTTCAATTTAATTTAGTGATTGTTTTACATTATAATGAGTTGTTAAATCATTAGGTGATTAGTTTGACTGGATGCGTGGATCCTAGCTAAGTCATCAAGTATATGTCATATCCATATTATATATACTTGATCACCTACTTAAGTGATCGAGGTAATATGGATATGGCATATACTTGATCACTTAGCTAGAATCCATCCAGTTGAAACTAATATGCAATTTCTTTCATAAATGATATAATAACTCATCATCATCATCATCATATTAATTAATATAAAAACTCTTGCATCATATATATCATCACCAACGGTTTTCATAGCAAAGATATCATCGAGTTCAACATGGTAATGATATTATAAGCGTTCATAACACCACAAAAGCAAATCACTCTTTGAGATTAAGTTCAGGATGAAGAACACGGACATGAGAGGACAAGTACTAAGAGCATGAACTAGCTAATTAATCACTCCTGCTGCTCTCTCTCAGGTAAAATAGTATAGAACATGTATAGCTTTGCTGATTCATCATATTGGAGCATGCAGATGAACCTGTCTCCTAATCGTGGGTTGCGCTTCTGATTGCTTCCCCCTAGTACTTCTCTGTGATCGTTCACAATTTTGCTCCAGTCTTTTACTATTAAGCATTCCTCGCTATTAGAAATCCTGAATGCACTAAAGTGCATTGTAGGATATCTTGGCCGTAAGCTAACAATATTCATGGTACCTTTAGTCTCGATCCAATCAGGCACAACATTCATCGGGAGTCCCTGTTGAAGAACATTGTATAGTAACATACTTAGCAATGAAGTTTAGCTTAAAAAAATAATGTATGCAAAAGATGCACTGAGGAGAAATAGTAGAAATCTTACCATCTTTCCTAAACATATGTGACTGTAGTTCAGTACGAACACTATTGGTCGCACGTTTTGAGTACTAACATTTCTAAGTGCAGGAAAGAAATTTGTCTTGACATCATCAAGATCCTCAAGCCATGAAGCATAATGACTTGTCTCCTCGCAGTTTATTTCAACCCCGGGACAGTGGACGGTCCTGTCTACCAAGCGCCGGACATGTTTGCTTGATTGGAAGTAAGCTGTCAATATAAATTGAGATCTATTAATTATTCAACTGGTTCAAATAATCTCATATCGAAGACATAAATATGGTTGAGAAACTCACATAATGGTAGAACTGGAGGCGTCTGCACATTGACCCAGATGTCTCTATTACCTTCAATATCATCTTCCGGACGAATATCAAAGGTGATAACCATATCAGGCTCAAATGTATAAGCCTTGCATAGTGCTTGCCAAGTTTTGCATTCAAAATAGGTGTATGTGTATGCATTGTATAATTTGACGTTGAAGGTATAATCATGCTCGGTCTTCAAGTAAACTCTTTTTACCTCCATAGTTTCGTTAGGACTGAAACCTATCTTATCCAAGACAAAAATTCTTGCATGGCAGGGGATACGCTAGTAGAATAGTAAAAAATTAAAATTAAAAGTTGAAGCAAATGAAGCATAATTCATGCTTAATTACGAAAAAAGACTTGTCGTTGTGACTTACTGTATCCACTTCGAAGTTCTCATCCAGCTTGATGCTGAAGCGTCTATCATCAACTAGAAAATTTCTGCCGCACAGGCCGCGCTGGTCTTCGCAGTATTCGCACATAATGAAATCGTGTTCGTCGTCAGACGACATTCCTATGTTCATAGGTGAAACATTAAACACTTATTAATTCTATTAATTCAACTAATTCTGTTAATTCAAGTAGTTCAACTAATTAATTGAACTAATTCAACTAAGCACTTACGAAGAATATACCTAATTAATTGAACTAATTCAACTAACTAGTTCAACTAATTAATTCAACTAAACTAGTTCTATTAATTTTCTTACTAAAAATAAGGTAGCTAGTTCTATATAATAAAATGTTAATTAGATAATGAAATCTCATATAACTAAATTAAATATATATCTAACATATAATTTATATCTAATTCATCTAACATTTGACATTAATATCTAACATATGTTCATATATAGGTGAAACATTAAACACTTACTAGTTCTATTAATTCAACTAAATAAACTAGTTCTATTAATTCAACTAAGCATTTACTAAAAATAAAATAGTTCTATTAATTTCTTACTAAAATAAAGTAGGTAGTTCTATATAGTAATGTTTTGATTAGATCATCAAATCTCATATACCTAAATTTTCTTACTAAAAATAAACTTGTTCTATTAGTTTTCATACTAAAAATAAACTAGTTATATTAATTCAACTAGTTCAAATCTCATATATATACCTAATTAATATGTAGCTAATTCATCTAAAATTGACATTAATATTTAACATCTTTTCCATATAATTCATCTAGCTAACATTAACATTCTAACATTATTATCTACGTAATTTATCTAACATTAATCTAAACAACAGAAAATAGAAAATAAGTAAAAACAATGTGTGTGTGTGTGTATGTGTGTGTGTATGTGTGTGTGTGTTACGAGCGGGGGGCGGCGGCGTACGGGCGGTGGCGGGCGACGACGGGGACGGGCGCGACGGGCGAGAGGCGGTGGCGACGGGCGCGGCGCGCGGGGGCGACGGCGACGACGGGTGGCGGGGGCGACGGCGGTGACGGCGACGACGGGTGGCATGGGCGACGACGGTGATGGCGACGACGGGCGGCGGGGGCGGCGAGGGCGGCGCGCGATGGGCGACGGGTGCGGCGAAGAAGTTGGATCGAGAAGAAGTACTGGTGGTCGATGAAACTGATTTTTTTGTAAGTGCCATATATATAGGAGGGGTCTTTAGTACCGGTTGGAGCCGGTTGGAGCCACCAACCGGTACTAAAGGCCAATTTTCGCCAGGCCAAGGGGCGGGAAACGACCCCTTTAGTACCGGTTCGTGCCATGAACCGGTACTAAAGACCCCCCCCTTTAGTACCGGTTGGAGTCACCAACCGGCACTAATGGTTATGCGCTGCCACCGGCGGTGCACAATGTTTAGTCCCACCTCGCCGAGCGAAGGGCAGCCGCACTGGTTTATAAACTCAGCCGCGGCTGCTCCTTCGAGTTTCTCTATATAGCAGGCTTCTGGGCCTAACTAGGGCGCGCTGCCCTGTGAGTCCGCTGGCCCTTCTGGGCCTGCATTTGCACACCCTTGGTCTGGCAGGTCCACTGGGCAGCGCGCCAACAAATTTTTTATATAGTTTTTTCTTTTCTGCATTATTTATTTTCTTCTATTTATTTTTGAGTAATTTTTATATAGTTTTTTTCTTTTCTGCATTATTTCTTTTCTTCTATTTATTTTTCTTCTATTTCCAGTTTGTACACGAAGTGCGTCCAGTTTTTGCCGTGACCCTCTCTACTCTTTCGCACATGCTATGCGGGTGAAATGATGATACCATGCCAAGTTTCAACATTTTCAGAATTCATTTTGTAGTGATTTTCAATTTCACGGTCATTTAGCTCTCTAAACAATTAGGTAAATGACCGAAAAACAACAAATGATGTCAGAACATGTTGGAAATTGATGACGTCGCTTTGAATGCTGCATACTGAACACAAAAGAAGTCCGGAGTTCAAATAAGTTATTAAAAATAAAAAAGAGGTGCAATGCTGGTTAATTTGCTTCAAGCCTTTCGGAATAGTGTAGACTGCACTGCACATAGCTCAGTGCAATTTATGCTATTTCGAAAGGCTTGAAGCTAATCAACATGCAGGTGAGCATTGCGCCTCTTTGTCATTGTCTGTGCACTCACGGCTTATAAAACCGCTCATACTACCTCTCTCTTGGCGAGGTGGGACTAAAAATCAGCTTACTAAGAAACTCTAGTACCGGTTCATGGCATGAACCGGTACTAAAGGTCTTCGTGGGGGCCCCAGCCTGACCATAGCCTGATACAGCCTCATTAGTAACAGTTCGTGGCATGAACCGGCACTAAAGGTTGCCCACGAACCGGTACTAATGATGCCCGCCCGCCTAGCCGTTGGAACCGACACTAATGGTCACATTAGTGCCGGCTCAAATTCAAACCGGCACTAATGTGCTTCACATTTGACCCTTTTTCTACTAGTGTGATGCACACGAAGAGCAGTTGAATGTACTAACATTGTTGACAAATGTAATATGTAACGAAAAAAAGGATGGCCTGATATAATTTACATATAAGATGACTGGCTAAGCAGGATGGCATTGCAAAATTCACATATATGATGCCTGGCTAAACAAGATGGCGTTGCATAATTCACATAAAAGATGAATAAACTAAACAGATGGCATTCGCACAAAGGATGTCTAAACTAAGCAGATGACATATTTGATGTATAAAGTAAGCAATGCAAGACACCATATGCATGATATAACCAACATTAGCATGCCAAGTTAGAGCGAAGACCTCAGGGGGTAAATAGGAGTTGTCTTCTCCTTCTGAATCCCCCTCAGAACAGATATCTTCCTCTCGATTACAATCCGAAATGTGTGGAGGGGGGTTGCCTTTGCGCCTACCATGGAGCGACGTCTGCATGAAATTTTATTGCCATGCAAGGCTCGTCTCTTTTGCTCTACATGTCCAGTTCCATTGTTTACAATAACTGTCATGCATAGGAATAAAACATAGTGAGATTATGTAAGGAGTGCATGCAGAAATCCATAGTGATGGTAGCAACCTGTGGATAGACCCCAAACCAATAATAGCAGGCAGATAATGGCTTCAGTTTAAAAATACAGATAATGGCTTCTTTACTGTTTGTTTCCCACCCAACATGAAACTCATAGTAGACACCAGAGATTAAGAAGATAGTAGATAGATACTATTGATAGCGGGCCCGATATGTACCCCACAACCATTTAAAAACTCAAGTTTGACCATTAGTTTGGAGCTGACTCAGAGTCTAATCGGTGAACAGGACGATAAAGTAGCATGTAATATTAAGCGATGCATAACGTAAGCAGACACGAAAGAGTGTCACCTCTCTTGTGGACCCGTGTAGTCCTCGAGGTCATCTGCTCAGTTGATGATGGTAATGCAGTTTTCATGGCTGCCAGCGGCGGGGAAGAAGATCTGAGGTGGCGAAAGACAGTCTGGAGGCCGGATCCTTGCCGTGCTGGACCCTTCTGTCGTTGGAGCAGCTGAGCTGGGGTGGACGACGGCGCAGCAAGAGCGGGACAAACCACGCAAGGTTTTCTTTGACAACTATCTGTAAGAGAAGTAATTCTGTAAGGGCTCGTTTGAATTGGAGGATTCCAACAATGCAGGGATGGGAAATAGACAGGAATAGGATAGGAATGCACGTGCAAAACAGAGAATTTAAAAACACATGATTTCTGCCAATCTGGGTGTTTGATTCACAACAATTGGAAGATCACAGGATGCAAAGAAGCATGGTGAGATTAAGTCAAACCACAAGAAAATGTACGGTTAAAATGCTATTATGCTACTATCTCTTAGTCTTGTGCTTCATGAATAGGAATTTGAAAAGGAGGACAAGTGAAAATTAAAATTCCTATGTTTTTTCTTTCAAGGAGACACTAAAGGAACAAATCTGTGTGCTCAGTGGACAATATATATAACATGTAGAGTAAAAAAGAGATGCAACAAGTGTACAACCTCTTTGGCGAAGCCATGTCGATCTCAGCGTGATTGGGTTGGCCGGTGAGGATGCTCCGGCTGACTTTGCTGTCGGAGGAGGGGAAGAAGATCTTAGGCGTTTGGAGATGGAGCCCGAGGTACTGCTCCACTGTGATGGAGGGTTTCGTCGTTGGAGCAGCTCCGGTGAGTTGTACGACGCCGAGGCTGAAGTAGGACAAGAGAGACAATGAACAACGTTAACCTGAGTGGAATTCTAATAGCATCTCCAATACATGACGCAAAATACATAACCACAAAGTGCTAGATGCAAAATACATCAGCCGCTCATCTCTGAACTGAACTGTCGAAACTGAACTTAACTGTCGAAACTGAATTTTGCTGTTGAAACTGAATTTTGCTGTCGAAACTGAACGCACTAGCAAAGTGAGGCTACACGTTGGTCGAGTGACTTTTTCATCTCTGGTCAGTCGATTTTGCAGCCGTTGGATACGAAATCAAGGGCCTGCGGTTCATCTTCAACCTCCACCCCCCTGAGCCGCCAGCCACCACCGGCCAAACAGCAGCCCCCCGCCGCCCGCGGCCGGCGGTGCGCTGCCCCGCCAGCCCCGAAAACACTCCCCACCGCCGGTCCGCCGCCGCCCCGGCCATCCCTCTAGGCCCCCTGTGCCGAGCTTTTTCTCCGGCGATCCCCACGCCACCGCCCCGCCAACTCCCCGCCACCGCCGGCAACCACCGTCCCCATCCTGAACCCTAAGATAGATAGTGGGATACCTCTCAGCGAGCCCCCTCCCCGCTGCGGCTGGTTCTTCCTTCACCCCGGCGAGCCCCCCCACCCCCTGAAAATCGACTGACCCAAAAGTCGATTCAGTCGACTGAAGTGTAGCTAAATCGGAGCAGCATCACAAGCAAGAGCAAGAGCGAGAGCAGCAGCGCGAGCAAGAGCAATAGCAAGAGCAGACCAGGCAGGGGACCGAGAGCAAGAGCAGAGCAGCAACGCGAGCGAGAGCTAAAGCTGCAGCAGCTCCTACTGATGTGGACGTAGCCTCCGAGGGAGCGACGCCGTGGAGAAAGTGGCCGGCGACGCCTCCGTGGATGGAGCCGCGCCGTGTCGTCTCGGGACCGAGCGCCGCCAGCACCGTGAGATCGAATCAAGAAGAAAATGCGGCGATTAGTGTACAACCTCTTTGGTGGCGCCGATTAGGCCGCAGCTTCATCTGAGGAAACGATGATGATGATGATGCTCTTTCGGTGGTGCAGGTGAAGACGGCGGTGTGGGAATGGAGGTGGCGCGAAAGACGAGGGGAACGTCGGGGCAGCTCCTTGGAGGTGGAGGACGGGGTGGCTGAACCGGCGGGACGATGAGATCGATGACGGATCCTCATCCGGTACGGTGGATGAGGGACGTTGAGGTGTTGCTGTGGACGATGTCGTCAGGGAAGAGGCTCCGGTTGGGTGGTGGACGGAGCACCTGTGGGGTTTCTCGCGGGTTTTCGCGGCCTCGGTGTACGAATGGGTGGGCGGATGGGATGGCAGTGGGGAACCATGGCTTAGAGACGCGCTTGTCCGAAATGTGGGGTAAGTTACAAAAGTACCCCCACCGATTTGAGGCGGTTCTTTCGGTTCAGGGGTACCACTGGCATTTCGCGTGTCGGGATTTCACAGGAGGTGGGAGTTTTCGCACGCGTTGTAATTTCGGAATAGAAAGGCGCAGGTTGAGATGGAGGGAGTTGTCGGAGCACAACGAGACTGAGGGAGTCCTGGATTAGGGGGTGTCCGGATAGCCGGACTATACCTTCGGCCGGACTCCTGGACTATGAAGATACAAGATTGAAGACTTCGTCCCGTGTCCGGAAGGGACTTTTCTTGGCGTGGAAGGCAAGCTTGGCGATACGGATATGTAGATCTCCTACCATTGTAACCGACTCTGTGTAACCCTAGCCCTCTCCGGTGTCTATATAAACCGGAGGGTTTTAGTCCGTAGGACGAAGAACAATCAGACCATAGGCTAGCTTCTAGGGTTTAGCCTCCTTGATCTCGTGGTAGATCTACTCTTGTACTACCCATATCATCAATATTAATCAAGCAGGACATAGGGTTTTACCTCCATCGAGAGGGCCCGAACCTGGGTAAAAACATCGTGTCCCTCGTCTAATGTTACCATCCGCCTAGACGCATAGTTCGGGACCCCCTACCCGAGATCCGCCGGTTTTGACACCGACATTGGTGCTTTCATTGAGAGTTCCTCTGTGTCGACACTTTTAGGCCCGATGGCTCCTCCGATCATCAATGACGATGCGATCCAGGGTGAGACTTTTCTCCCCGGACAGATCTTCATATTTGGCGGCTTTGCACTGCAGGCCAATTCGCTTGGCCATTTGGAGCAGATCGAAAGCTACGCCCTGGCCGTCAGGTCAGATTTGGAAGTTTAAACTACACAGCGGACCTCCGCGGAGACTTGATCTTCGACGGATTCGAGCCGCAGCCGAGCGCGCCGCACTGTCACGATGGGCATGATCTAGCTCTGCCGCCGAACAGTGCCCCGGAGGCCGCACCCGCATCAGCTCCGACCCTTAATTCGGAGCCAACTGCGCCAATCGAGGATGGGTGGTTGGACACCGCCTCGAGGGCTGCAATCTCTACGGCAATCGAGCCGAACACCAGCCCTATTCTCTGCGAAGCCCGTGACTCCAAGGAGCCGGACTCCTCTCCAGACTCCGAGCCCTCCGCGCCCCTACCGATCGAACCCGATTGGGCGCCGATCATGGATTTCACTGCCGCGGACATCTTTTAGCACTCGCCCTTCGGCGATATTCTGAATTCACTAAAGTCTCTCTCTTTATCGGGAGAGCCCTGGCCGGACTATGGTCAACAAGGTTGGGATGCGGATGATGAAGAAATTCAAAGCCCACCCACCACCCACTTCGTAGCCACTGTCGACAATTTAAACAACGTGCTCGACTTCGACTCCGAAGACATCGACGGTATGGACGACGATGTAGGAAATGAGCATGAACCAACGCCTATAAGGCACTGGACAGCCACCTCATCTCATGATGTATACATGGTGGACACACCCAAAGGAAGCGACGACGAGGAACACAGGGATGCAACGAGGGATCGTTCACTCGAAAAGCAATCAAAGCGGTGACGTAAGCGCCGCCCAAGCCCCGCCTCGACAGAGACATCAGCCACACAGACCCAGCCATAGAGCAGGACGAGCCGGCGGACGACAAACATGCCTTCGAGCAACCATCCGAATAGGGCAACTTGGATAAACAAACCGAACACCCCGTCCCCGGCGAAAACAACAGTCCGGACGACCTTACGCCGGATAGGCTCATGGAGCAGAAAAACCTCCACGAAGGGCTCGTCGCCACTGCGCATAGCCTGAAAAAGCAGAAGCGGAAGCTCAAAAACTACGGAAGATGCACTCAGAATCAGATGGAGCAAAGTACGCAACACCGCAGACAAATATGGCGGCAGTCGCCGCACAAAAAGCTATCCAAAGCGAAAGCTACTGCCTGAATTTGACGAGGAGGCCTTAGAGCCCCCGCAGTCAAAAAATAGGAAAGCCACCCGGTCAGATAGACGACCGCATGGCCAGCATGGAGCGGCAAGCGGCGACGCACACAAGCCGGCACGCGATCCACCAAAGGATCCGCATCAAAAAGATGGCCCAGCCAGATCTATCTATGGGCCAAGAAAGCAAGCTCTAGTAAGGAATGCAACTCAACAAATATCCGAACATCACGGCACACCCAAATACAGGGGTGCCGCATACCCCCTATGTTTCACCGATGAGGTGCTGGACCATGAATTTCCAGCGGGATTCAATCCCGTAAACATAGAGGCATACGATGGAACAACAGACCCTGGAGTCTGCATCGAGGATTATATCCTCCACATACACATGGCCAGAGGAGATGACCTCCACGCCATAACATACTTACCCCTCAAGCTTAAAGGGCCAGCCCGGCATTGGCTCAAAAGCCTTCCCAAAAACACCATTGGAAGTTGGGAAGAGCTTGAGGATGCTTTCCGGGCAAATTTTCAAGGGACCTATGTCCGCCCTCCGGATGCAGACGATCTCAGTCACATAACTCAATAGCCCGGAGAGTCAGCCCGGAAATTCTGGAACAAATTTCTTACTAAAAAGAATCAGATAGTCGACTGTCCGGACGCTGAAGCCCTAGCAGCTTTTAAGCATAACGTTCGAGACGAATGGCTCGCTAGACACCTCGGCCAAGAAAAGCCAAGAACAATGGCCGCATTAACAAGACTCATGACCCGCTTTTGCGCAGGAGAGGACAGCTGGTTGGCAAGATGTAGCACCAGCGACCCAAGTACATCCGAAGTTAGGGATGGAAACGGAAAACCCCGACGCAGCAAGGACCAGCGCCGGAATAAGGGGAAAAGCCCAAAGAGCACGGCGGTCAATGCTATATTCAAAAGCTCGCGGCAGAATCGGAGAAAGCCGCCCCTCAAGGATAACAGGGACGAGCTATACAACTTAAACAAAATCTTGGACAAGATATGTCAAATACACAGTACTCCCGGGAAGCCTGCGAACCATACCCACAGAGATTGTTGGGTTTTCAAGCAATCCGGCAAACTCAACGCCGAACACAAGGGGCTCGACACACCAAGTGAGGACGAGGACGAACCCCACAAGTAGAGCACCAGGAAACAAAAGGATTTCCCACAAGAAGTCAAAACAGTAAACTTACTTCACGTGACGAACAGAATGGCGCCAACAGAGATAGGCGCCATACGGCCTATCCCAAAGGAGTCTCGCCAATGGTTGTTAAAACCGATCACCTTCGACCATTAGGATTACTCTAGAAGTATCCGGAACGCAGGCTGGACTGCCTTGGTATTAGATCCAATAATCGGCGGACTCCACTTTACAAATGTCCTGATGGACGGCGGCAGTGGTCTAAACCTGTTATACCAGGACACAATCCGCAACATGGGGATAGACCCAACAAAAATTCGCCATAGCAAAACCTCCTTTCAAGGGGTAACGCCAGGCCCGGATGCCTGTTGCATGGGTTCTCTCCGGCTAGAAGTTATGTTCGGCTCCCCCGATAACTTCCGTCACGAACAACTAACTTTCCACATCGCCCCATTCTCAAGTAGCTATCAAGCACTACTGGGACGTGAAGCTTTCGCCCGCTTTAACGCAATACCGCATTATGCATCTCTTACGCTTAAGATGCCCGGTCCACGAGGCATCATCTCATTAAAGGGAAAACATTGAGTGTTCCCCCCGCGCGGAAGACAGTGCGGCTACCTTGACAGCCCCACAATAAAGCGGCTTCACCAGCCAAAGCACCTAAACAGGTCGTCAAGACCACGAACACGGCTAGACGAGTCCGGCATAAACATACAATTCATAAAGGCTTAATAGCCGTATACCCCTGTACTAGGGGCTCCGCGCATATAAAACAGGAGACAATAAAGCTCAAATTTACCCATCTCGATTTATACTTCGTTTATTTAGTATAACTCATGTTCGGCATGATCTTTCCTAAACTAAGTTCCTCTCTTTTACAGATGAACACCATGCTACACCTGTCCAGGATACGGCACAACGGAGACACATGCGCAGACGTGCAGTAGGGACCCATTCCAATGATTCTTTTTAGATTAAGACCCTGCGTAAACCTTTTTTACTTTCTCTTGTTGATACACATCCCCTGGTTCCTTGGTATAACCAAGGAGGAGGCTGGCGTTTTGGCATGTGGCCAGGTCAGAGTTTTGCGCGTACCTGGACACTAGGGGCTTATTACTAAGGGCGTTATCCCGCCCGCCCTCATAAAGACCGAATACCTTAGGGAGTGCTCGGCGTCACGAGTTTGGCCTTATATGCATCAGCTCCAAATCATGTCTTTGGTCAAATGTTGGGTTTGCCTGGCTCCTGTGTTTTGCTATCTTACGTTCCGCTCTATTGGCTAAGGCGGCACCAGGAGAACTACTGCGATTGTGCCCCGGTTCGGCCAGGCGAGCACCTCAGTAGAGAAAGCCGAAAACTGACTGTCATGATATAGCGTGAGACTGGTCAACCACTCGATGACTTACCGGAATCTTTAGGATTCCTCCGCATTAACGAAGGGCCGCTTCCCGGCCAGGCACATACGCGCCCCGAGTTTGGGCGAGCGCAGGCACCACCAGGGGCTATATAAGTAGCCTCACTGTCAAACTCCTATGGCTAAGTGAAAGTGATAAAGCATCATAGTCCGATTGCCTAGTTCGCTGCGCTATCACCTCCTTTATAGGACCAAGACGTTGGATCAAGTGTGAAAATGCGCCTTCCGCGAACACCCCCGCATTATGTGCGTGGGGGCTGAAGCCGACGACTGCCATCTTTCAGATTATATATACATATATGTTAAACGGGTGCACATGAGGTATTATAATACTTGTAGGCACAAGTATAAAAAGCTTCTACAATTTATCAAAATATCGTTTTACAATAATATATGCTATTCGAATATAGTATCCTTCGAGCATTGCGTCTCTATTGAACAAGCGCCTTGCAGAACTTCCTGAAAATAGTGCTCGGCAGGTACTCGGCTTCCATCCGAGTCTGGGGATGCAACAGCGGTGGCCTCCATTTCCGCCCAGTATGTCTTCACACGGGCAAGAGCCATCCGCGCACCCTCTATGCACGCTGACATCTTCATCGCATTGATATGCGGCGCCGCACCAAGGAACTGCTGCACTAAGTTGAAATAACTTTTCGGCTCTGGCCTCTCTGGCCACAGATGACTCATGCCATACTTCATGGCGAGTCCGGACAACCTATTTAGCTCGGCCCATTCGACAAACGATCGGCTAATGGCAGTGGACGCTCCGGATTGTGGAACTGCGACCAAAAGAGCTTTTCCACTTCGCAATCTTCTTGATCTCGGAAGTGTTCGGCCGCATCTGCGGCACTCGCTGCCAAATCCAGATAGGTGTCCGCCGTACTCCACATCCGGTCTAACGGAGAATGTTTAGGATCACAGAACTTCCTCCGCAGCATAAAGGGCTTTCCAGCTGCGATCTCTCCAGCCTGACGCAGCTCCTCCTTCATAGCTCTCATCGCAGAGAGAGCATCCTTGGCATCGGCAACGGCCTTCTCCAGGTCCGTCTGTTCCGCCCGATCTTCTTTTTCAAGAAGCTTGCAACGGTCAGCAGCGTTCTTTAGCTTCACAGCCATCTCGGCCATTTCCTTCTTGCTTCGGCTGTGAGCAGCCTGTTTGGCTTTCAGCTCTTCAATTGCCTTTAAGGCAGCCGCATCACTTTTCCTGGGTTGCTCCTTGGCTCGGGCAAGTTCCACCCGAAGATTCTCCATGGCAGTAGCATCATCTGCATCAAGCGCACACATTGTAAGATACTGGCATAAAGCTCCTCTTACCAGGTGCCTCCGGAGGAATTACATACCTTGTGCCTCGTCAAGCCGCTTGTTAACAAGCGCGATGTCGGCATCTGCCATGTCAAGTTGCCGCTTTAGCTCGGCAACTTCATCAGTCCGGCTGGCCACCGGACACTTCGCCACCTACGTATGAAGGCGGCATGTTAGACCTGGGATTATGATCCTCTAGGCGCCGTCACTTTTGACAACACACAGAGTCTCAGGGGCTACTATCTACACAGGGCGCATCTTATTTATGCGCAACTGTCCAAAAAGGGTACATTATTTCGCGTACCTCAAAACCTGTCAGTAAACTCCTGACGGCCTCGTGCAATCCGCTCTCCGTGGATGAAATCCTCTCAATCACCGTACCCATCAATGCACGGTGCTCCTCTGAGATAGATGCTCACCCTAGCAGATCCTTCAGCTCCTCCGACCGCGCACCAGACGGTGCCGGACTCGTCCGATGGTCCTTTTCGAAGGCCGGACGCGGAGGGCTTTGGGGGACCATATGACTACCTTCCGGCCCTGCCGGATTCGGAGAAACCCTCCGCGACGATACCTCAGGGTCGCCCGCCTCGCAAGGAGGTACGGCAGGGGGAGGCGTTCCGCTCTCCATCATCTCCGGAAGAAGATCCCCCGAAGACGAGCTCTGCTGAGAAGGGCTAAGGTCCGAGCTACAAGGTAAATTTTTGATTACTTTTCTCAGATATAAAGCAAGGATTTCTCTCGTTTCTTAAAAAGAAAACTCCTCTCTACTTACGGCTCGGTGGAGGGCTGATCCCCTTGAGGGCATAATTCGGCCGAAGTATCCCCCAGCACAGGACCCTCTGGCGAAGATTTCTTCCCCCGCTTTGAGGCCATGGTCTCCGGGTCTTCAGAGGTGGTCCTCTTCTTCCCCTGAGGAGAGGAATTTTTGATTCCTCCCTTCCGGACAACCTCCTTCGAGGAGGCTGTAGCTTCCTTGTCCCCTCCCTCGCTTTCCTTTGAAGGCACAACCTCCAACATCCGGACTAGCACGGGACCCGGCGTGGTCTCGGGGAGGGGGGCCGGACACCTGATTAGCTTTGATTTCGCTATCCATTCCTGTTTAAAGGACAGCTCTTTTAGGGGCAATTTTATGATAAATATACGGATAGCGAGTCCGGGCACAAGGCTACTTACTTGAGTATCTAGACGATTGCAGCTCAGACCTGCGTCCTCCATAGAATCCAGACACACTACTTGTGGTCCAAAGAACAATTTGTACATCTCCATGGGCGTCATGCCAAGAAAATGTTGGAGAACTCGTGGTCCCTCCGGGTTGAACTCCCACAGGCGGAGGGGGCGACATTTGCAGGGCAGAACTCAGCGAATTAACATAACCTGCGTCACCACGACCAGACTGATGTCTTTTTCTAGGAGATCTCAGATGCGGCCCTGCAATAGGGGCACGTCCTTTACCGACCCCCAGTCCATCCCCTTATTGACCCATAACGCCAGTCATGGCGGGGGACCCGAGCGGAAAGCAGGCAGCGCCACCCACTTGGTGCTCCTGGGAGCTGTGATATAAAACCACTCTCGTTGCCATAAGCTGGACTCCCCTTGAAAAGAGCCCTCGGGCCATGGAGCACCAGCATTCTTGCTTATAAAAGCACCTCCGCACTCCGCGTGCCATCCCTCGATCATCTTCGGCTCTACTTTGAAGGTCTTGAGCCATAGTCCGAAGTGAGGAGTAATACGGAGGAAGGCTTCACACACGACGATGAATGAGGAAATATGGAGGATGGACTCCGGAGCTAAGTCGTGAAATTCCAGCCCATAATAAAACATGAGCCCCCTCATGAAGGGATCCGTCGGGAAGCCTAGCCCCCGAAGGAAGTGAGACATGAACACCACACTCTCACCAGGCTTGGGAGTGGGAATGACCTGCCCTTGAGCAGGCAGCCTATGCGAGATTTCGCCGGTCAAGAACCTGGCCTCTCTCAACTTCAGCATGTCCTCCTCCGTGACGGAGGAGGGCATCCATCGGCCTCGAAGGTCGGAACCGGACATTGTCGAAGGTCCGAAGCGCCTGAAATCTGGAGCCTTGGGTATTGGAACTCGAGGCGAAGGGCGAACTCATTTGAGATTGAAGGAAAGGAGTAAGGCCTTGGTCTCTTTATAAGAGGTTGAATACCAAGGGCCCTCCCCGTAACCGTTTGGGACTCGCCTTTGATCGAGAAAACATACCAACGGGCACGGTTGGGTTACCCACGCCCGTATTGATGAGAATCCCGGAATAAGGGGACACGATCTCTTCTTTGACAAGACGTGCCAAGGAAACTGCCTCGCTAAACGCGCTGAGGTGGGACAGTAAAACGATTCAAATAAAGACTTGGCCGTGGTGTGATGTCACGCTACGGAATATGTCAGCAGATTAGATTTGTGTAAATATTATTCTCTCTATGGCAATATGTGGAAACTTATTTTGCAGAGCCGGACACTACCTTTGTGTTCAAAATCTTCTATGAAGTACTTGGAGGAGGAACCCGCCTTGCAATGTCGAAGACAATCTGCGTGCCGGACTCGTCGTCATTGAAGCCTGGTTCAGGGGCTACTGAGGGAGTCCTGGATTAGGGGGTGTCCGGATAGCCGGACTATACCTTCGGCCGGACTCCTGGACTATGAAGATACAAGATTGAAGACTTCGTCCCATGTCCGAAAGGGACTTTTCTTGGCGTGGAAGGCAAGCTTGGCGATACGGATATGTAGATCTCCTACCATTGTAACCGACTCTGTGTAACCCTAGCCCTCTCCGGTGTCGATATAAACCGGAGGGTTTTAGTCCGTAGGACGAACAACAATCAGACCATAGGCTAGCTTCTAGGGTTTAGCCTCCTTGATCTCGTGGTAGATCTATTCTTGTACTACCCATATCATCAATATTAATCAAGCAGGACGTAGGGTTTTACCTCCATCGAGAGGGCCCGAACCTGGGTAAAAACATCGTGTCCCTCGTCTCCTGTTACCATCCGCCTAGACGCACAGTTCGGGACCCCCTACCCGAGATCCGCCGGTTTTGACACCGACAGAGACAAAGATATATCTTAAATATTTCGGGCTAACAAGGCGCGGGTTGAAATTTCCGGACAAGCCTAACGTGTACTGTACCAAATCAATGCGCACTAGAAATGTCATTCAAAACTTTGAATTCATGTTATGTTCAATTAAAATATTTCGCTACGTGTATAATGCATGCAACCTACTACTCAAATGAACGTTTTAGTGCATTCCAAACGTATATACTACCGCTTCAATATGAACTAAATTTGAATTCGTTTCTCTATTTGAATAAGATCTACAGTAATGATTGTTGTGAAGTCAAAGCATTTGAATTCGTTTCTCTGTTTTAATAAGATCTACAATCATCATTATTGTCAAGTTAAACCATCGTTTGTGTATTATCTTCACAGCACCCCACATTATCTACTACCACTATAAAAGCACGAGAGGGCGGAGAACTGAATCATCTCATCCATCGAAGCATATGATCTAATGGTCTAAATCACTCCAACATATCAAACGCGTTTTACACTTTAATTACCCACCCTGCCACTCCTAAACTCCTCCGCCTCTTCTCAGAAAAACTGCGTAGACTGATCGCATGCATGTCTTAATTGCTTTTAGCATCCCGCGCCGCGCACCACTTCCTCCTCGCATGTTCGCACGCACAGGAGCGCTCCATCCCCAACCTCCTTCCTCTCCCGCTCGGCGCCTTACCTCCTTGTCCCCGCATCCCCGGTGTCGAGCCGCCCTCCCTGGCGCCTGCATCGCCGCCCCTCGCATGTCGTCCGCTCCGCACGCCGCCCCTCCCTCCTCGCCGCCGTCTGGGCAGCACGGCCCTGCCGCCCCTCGCCGCTGTCCGCAACAACACCACTGTTGGACCTGCTGCCCCTCGCTCCTCGCCGTCGTCCGCATCAACACCTCGACCCTGCCGCCCTTTGGTCCTCTCCGCCGTCCGCAAGCCCGCACGGCCCGACCGCCTCTCGATGTTGGTCTTGGAGTTCGTTAACTGTATCGCACCGCTCTACCGCCTCTGAAGGTTTCTCGCCGTAGAAATTTGAGGGAGATTCACTGCTTTGTTGCTTCATACGCCTCCCCTCATCCACTCGCTGGTGGGATTCTATCAACCCGATGTCCCCTCCTTCCAATGTAGATGCCGCGGACGGGACCGTGTGGATGCCGATTCGGCCGCCACCATCCCAAACCTCACCCAGAAGCAAGGAGGGCGGAGGACGGGACGACCTAGATGCTGATTTGGTCGCCACTCCCCCACAATCTGTATGAAGCCGCAGTCGCGCCAATCCCTGGGTCTACGTTGCCAAACCGCACTAGGCTTAATATTCAGGTAATATGGTGATGCAAAACTTCATGGCTTTTGGTTTATAGTATCATCAATCGCTATGTATACTTGAAGGAGATCGTTTAGTTGTCTCTGATGCACATACAAATTTGAGAAGTTGCTGGTTCTTGTAGTTTCTTGGTTCTTGTAGTTTCTTGGTGCATTTTTATTCCCTTGGCTGCTAATATGAGTAGATGCCTTCGGCAAAATCGTCAACTGATATTTTCTCTATTCTGCATCATGAACAGACGAATAAGGAAGGTTATTGGAATATTTTTGACTGTCATTGATGAAGGACAACTGGATGGTTTGGGTGTCTATATTTTAGTTCCTTTACCGCGTTACCGAAATCATAATAGCTTCATGCCTGGTTTAATTTCCTGCAACTCACTTTCAAGAAGGTTTAAATAATATGTGATTTTTTTTGAAATGGCTTAATAATAATAATATGTGATATTTGCTACTCCTGATGTGGCTTTTCTAATAACTCAATGAGGTTGGTGTCATTTGTGGCATGGTGTTGCAGTCCTGCTACACTACGGTCGCCCTCGTCATCATTCGTCATGCCGCCTGATAGAACCATGTGCCGCCGAGTTTGGCCGCCATCGACAGGGCTCCTCTTCGCTGCTGCGAGGTCCATAATATGATCACTGCCATAATTGTTGGGTTCAGTTCTATAGTCAATTGTTGGCATATAGTTTGCCCTGTAACATCACCATAATTGTGTCTTCCATTTTGATGTGGTAGCGGTGGAATCGTTGTACATAGAGGAACCGATGCATTACGACAACATTGGTCTTCGGTCAACCATCTCTGACTATAAAAGCTGATAAATTGTAGCTGCAAATTCTGAATCCCTGTCCAACTTAGAATCTTTAGTGGATGCTATAGTAACCTGCAACAATTTTCTCATGTAATGCCACTCTTGAACTCTTTTGCATGACTAGCATGCTCATGAAAGGACTTAGGAGTGTTGCGTCACTCCAAAGCTCCAAGCTTGAGAAGGTCTACACCCTAGCAAGATAAACCTGCACTGTTTGTTTGTTTGTTTCTTTGTTTGTTGTACTTTAATCTAACCTCACTTGGTTCTGATTATAATGGTTTAAATGGTTTCCTTCCCTTCCAGTTGTTCCAATGGGCTGTAGATCGCAGGATCGAGACTACTGGGTCACATGGTGGAAGCAAGTCAGTTGGTAAGACCTGGTTCTTGTTAAGCACACTACTGTACATCAAACTTCAAAGAATTTAGCTTACGCTTATGGTTGTGCCTGCAAGTTTGAAACTTCAATTGAACTAATGATAAGAGAAAGTGATGCGTGCTAGCCGTGAACTTAGTGGGTCACTTCACTTGTCCTTTGCGGAGGAATCCAGTCTGAAGAACGATGTAATATTTAGGTAAAGGTTGTCTTTTTTTGAATTGGCTATGTAAAGGTTGTCAAACTTAAGATAATCTCTCAAGTATACAAATTAGGTATTTCACTCCTCACTGTTATGATATATGACCCCGAAGTCTGAACCATTTGACTGGTGTATCTTCTTAATGTTTCCAAAATAGCCTAATTAGTAATTACCCTTACATTCTGGAGTAACAAGCTATCATATTATGCATAACGGGAATGAAATGGGCATTTACTTTGGTTGTAAACACGAGCTAGGGGTTTCAAGTTGCAACTTATACAAAGCAAATTATATTTGCTACTGAATTTACTGGGTTTGAGTTGGAATGATTGTGATCTACTCACTCCGTCCGGAATTACTTGTTGCTCAAACGGGTGTATCTAGCACTGAAATACGCCTAAATACATCCATTTCAGCGATTAATTCCGGACGGAGGTAGTATTTTTTTAGATTGGTGTACTTTAGTGCTATATTTCTAATTTTGTCTTATCATTTATTGCTGCAATATGTGGAATATTGAGCTGGTACTGACTCATGCAAACTAAAATAGCTCATTGCAATACATGTATTCTTTTTAACTGCCCAATGGAAAAATACATAAATATCTTGTGAGCAGGCATTTTTAATCAACTACGTCACAAATGGCTATGAGGCTTTCCTACTTCTGCATACCCGTAATACTCTTCTATTTTCATTTCAAATTTGCACCACCTTGGCCATGTGGTTGTGGCTGCTGCGCATGCTCTAGGCGAAAAGGGAATAAAAACCAAAGTTTTAAATAGCGCGCTAAGCATCTTAGCGGCGGACCTCTTCCAAATGCTATAGCGTGCTATAGCGCGCTATTTAAAATGTTTGTTCATTTGTTTGGACAAAACTCTCTTAGCGCAAGACCTTTTGTAAACGCTATAGCGTGCTATAGCAGAGCTATAGCGGGCTATTTAAAACAATGATAAAAACACACTCCCAGTTGTCTGCTCGAATCGACAGAAATTTGGAAATGTGGAGATTGTAGAGATATGTGTCGCCCAATTTTGGTTAGCCCTTTTTGGCTGGAATTTTGGTTATCACTTTTTTTGCAGGAATTTTGATTAGCTCATTTTTTTGCTGGAATTTTGATGAGCTTTTTTGGAGGCCAAGCCCCTTTAGGAAGTCAGAAATTTCATTCATTCCTTGGATGATGAGATATTACGCACTCACATGCAAAATTTGAGGAGCAAGCATCATATCTGGTTGCGTATGCCAAGCCTCTGTACTTAGAATAGTGTTGTTTTCAGCTACTTTGGAAGCTGGACTATTATTCTATTAACTTATTGACCAGCCCAAAGAAGAATTGCCATGATTCTCCAACCATTTAATGTGTGTTGTTGATCACTTTAGTTAACGTAGTACTATTTGAAATAATAGGAGTACCTTCAGGTGCTTGTAACACATGTAGAATATGGACTGCTAGGAGTTGTGCGTTCGATGATCATGGAGAATGAATTGCATCTTCATGTAACATGGCTGAGTATCAGTTTTAGTTTGAAAGTATATGCCAACTCCTGTAGGTTCAAATGACTTGAACAAAGAATATGAAGCGCCAGTATTGAACAATAGAGAAGCAGGAGAGGAGCAAATGATGACAGGGTCCATCAGCATGGGTAAAAGAAAACTAAGGATAACGCCACCACGTGCAAAAACTATATTTTATCAACATCACAACAGTAGCAAGGTGAGTGACAATGTAACATTATCCTTTCATTAGTTGACCATTCGACTTTTGTTTGATATAACTGGCATGATATTTGGATAGGAAAGTTATTTGTTAACTTTGTAGTATCATTTTTATGTGTAAGCTGATAATTATGCACTTTCCATTCGCCTGTAGTTTCCTAGAAGTATTCCTCTTTTTGAAGATATTGTTATGTGAAGCATAGTTTCTAAAGAAAACTAAAATGTGCTTGTGGTATTTTCCTTCCTTAAGTTTTTATTGTCTTGTGAAATGATAGAAATAGACGGTTCCCAATAAGAAGAGGATAGGAGCAATAGGTAGTTGAAGGTAGTATAATTGCCAGTTAGCATTGTTTTCAGTAGGATTCAATGAGGTAATATAGGAGACCAGGAAGCACCTTCTCGAATGAATTCACATAATTATGGATATTTCCTGCCAATTAGCATTGTTTTCATTCAGTAGGGTCATCCACTGATTCAACTTGCCAGGATAAGAATTTGTTGTTTATTATGTCTACATGGGCAGTGTTGTTAGATGTCTAGATGTCTACATTGATGATCTATGTTAGAGAATCCCACTCTAGCAATGGCTTTGTAAGCACGTATTTTATGGTGGTTGTGTTGGCCTTTCATTCTTTGGGCTGTTAATGAACGTGTCTTAATGAGACAGTGTGCCATTGCCATTTTTGGGGATCAAATCTTGCATTGTGTGAGCCTTCAGATTTGACCTGGACAAAGTTAGCACATCTAAAGATAAAAGGCTTTCTTCTTGCTGCTATAACCAAAGGGTATAGCTTGCTATTCTTACAGCTTGATCCATCTAGAAATAGTGAAGTTTAAGGATGACTGCAAGTGAGATTGCTGGTTAACTGGTTGTATCTTTATTTTGTTTTAGTCTCCCTTGAATCAAACATCTTGTCCCTTACAATGAAATGCATTCAATCACATACATAGTTTAAAAGATTTTTTTGCGAAATTTAAAAGATATATTTTGCCGTTGAGGATATGTAATTATGTCAAAGAAAGGACATTTGACCTTTGGAATGTATTAATACACTTGCAAAAATGAATGAGGGCGGAGTATCAGTCTATTTTCCTATGCATTTGTTGGTAACTGACGTGCGTTGCACGTGCATGCTTACTAGTTAGTCTCAAGTTACATATGAACTATGTGTACTATATGAACTCGAACTAGATTTTTTGAATCCACTTTATTTTGATTTCAAATCACATTACATTTCTAGCTCTAGCTAGATCTTCATAATCTAAACCATGTCTCATATGTATAATGTGTTTATCACATTATGTATGGTGCCCCGCCCCCTACGCCTACAAGTATTTAGATGTGAGTTGCAAACACCACACATTACCACAAATTTCAAATAAAATGTGAAAATGTTCGATATATAGTATTGTTTAGATTGTTCGATATTTAGTTGTAAGCTGCAAACGCCACACATTATCACAAATTCAAATAAAATGTGAGATTTTTTGATGTATAGTATGGTTTAGATTGTTCAGCATTTAGCTGTGAGTTGCAAACGCCATACATTATCACATTATGGTATAACATGTGCACAACACGTGTATCACTGCTATATTCATGCATGCAATGTTTAAAACACTATGATCTCCTATTCAAATATATGAATCCGCTTTCATATCAAATTATGATCTTTGTTAGTTTCTTACACCCACACAATCCTCTAACCTTTGTAGCTACCTCTAACTTTCTCTCGTGCATGCACACGCCCTCCTCGCCCTCCCCCTCCCTCGGCATTCTATCCACCGGGCACATTCATTTTTTCTTTAGGTCGTTCTCCCAGAGTCTCCACAACTCCTTTCCGACACACACCGATCGATAAACCTCTCCAGTGATGCCTGCCTACAACATACACACACACCTTCAATATCCTCCTTTATGTCTCCTTGCCTCGTGTCTCTCATACGGTCAGACACACGTGTAAACTCTCGCCCCTCTTTTCATCGATCTCACAACCGCACACTCCTCCCCCTATCTAGCTAGTAGTTGGGCCTCTCGCACCACCTCCTAGCTCCATTCTCTCTGTCCATCCGTCTCGCTAGGCCTTATTTGCCTCTAACAAATGGACGTACACCGACCGATCTCTCGCTATACATATAGCTAGCTAGGTCCTTATAACTCGTTTTTACCCACACGTCAATCGATCTACCTCATTAGTTGTGTCTCTCCCTTCCTCCGGCAAACAACAATTGATCTACCGATCTAGTTAGGTTTGCTTACCAAACACATGGTTCCCCTTCATCATCCATGGATGTGTCCCGACAGATCTATCACGCACAGGCACACACAGAAACACATCCCCACTCTTGTTGATAACATTGCAGTTCCACCCTCAGTTTGTCTAGTAGGCCTCTCCCACCATCTTCGAGAAGCAACTCCATCACCCATCCAGCACTCTACCCCTCTCCCTCCCTCTCCCTCCCCCTCTCTCTCCTCTCTCTCTGTCCCATCATATTTCCCGTCCTTCAGTTATGTATGGATGTCGACCGATCTCCCTCAAGACATAGCTGGGTCTCTCCTTCTCAACACATATACGAGTCGTTCTACCTCTATAGTTAGGCCTCTGCCTACCCCTCCCCCCCCCCTCCCCCCCCCCACACACCGATACATCGAGTGCTCTAGTTATGTCTCCCTGCCACACACAAACTTGACATGTGCCTTCTAACATTCCGGTAGGCCAGTCGCCCTATATCTTTGACTTGCACACACACACAATTTCAATGGCTCTCTTCATCGATCTCGCACCCACCCACTTGATCCTCTCTTCGACTCTATCGATAGCTATGACCCCTCCCTCTCTTCCCGTGGATTGCCCGACCCTCTATGTATGACATGGATAGGCCTCCATTTCACACACATTGCATGCAAAATTTTGTTTGAGATGTCATCGACACATATTCCCACAAATAATTCACGAAATCAACCCCCACCCCACCCCCACCCCAAAACAAAAAACACTCACGAACGCGGTTTGTATCTCTCACAGACACCCACGTAGGTGAGGGACATGCACGAAGAGAAGAGGTGCATGCACGGCGCACGTACTCCCGTCTCTTTCCCAACCACACCTACGCGGGTACACGGTGGAGCTCGTTTCTGTACGAAAAAGGCAGCCCACGTGGTAATTTGGCACATGTACTGGTTGTCCACTTGGTGGAGGGAGGATCGTCTACCACGGGTGAGCAAACAAATTGCGACTTGACGTGTTATGTTAAAAAAAGAGGCAAACCATCTGGGGCCTACCTTAGAGGCAAGGCTCTATACACTGGAGTACTTTTGATGTGTCCCGTCAACTCGCAGAACGAGGAGAAGCTTGCTTAGTACGCCGTCTCCCCCGCCCACGGGCGCGGTGGCTCGCAGGATGAGGTGAAGCTTGCTCCGCCTTATGCCCACTCCCTCGCCCATGCGCGCGGTGGCTCGCAGGACGAGGATAAAAAATTACTACTCCCTCCGTTTACTCCTCGTCCCTACTACCTTGGTTATAGAGATTATATCATATTGTTTGGAATATATATGTCCTTTAGTAGATTTCAATATGAACTACTAGTACATACTCCAAACACTGATGTATATAGACGTATTTTAGAGTGTAGATTCACTCATTTTGCTCTGTATGTAGCACTCTCCCTTGCCCTTCGACCCTCACCCACGTGGTGGATGTGCAGAAATTCATTCGGTCTCATATAGCCAGAACGATATATACTGCACTACCATTATTGCTCGACTTCCTGAAGAGGCGAAGAGCCAATCGCAAGGTTAATATTTTGGAAGCTTCATAACATTGTACAAATTTATCTTGCTGATAAATTACAGTACGTACTATACCAGTACTTCCTCCGTTCCTAAATATAAGTCTTTGTAGAGATTTCACCATGAACCACATGCGGATGTATATAGATGCATTTTAAGTGTAGATTCATTCATTTTGTTCCGTATGTAGTGGAATCTCTACAAAGACTTATGTACTAGTAATAGCTAGCCCCCACTACTAGGAATTCTCTATCCTCTCCTTGAGCTACATCATCAAAATTGATGTAGCCGTTAGATGAAGTAAATCAGTCCATAATAGTCGTTTGATCTAGACGTTGAGAGGCTCTGCACTAAGCCACATGCAAGCATGCAGAAATACCGTGGCACATGCATGTGAGTGGGTTTTAAATCACATCAACATGTTTGCATGCAAGCATGCACCGGTAGCATGCATGTAAGTGAGCTTTTAAGTCCCATTAACATGTCAAAAAGAAAAATATAATCCCATTATGCAGTAAGAGTTGGCTGATCTTTTTTCCTTACGTGGGATGATCTAAATGATGATGGGAGTTTATTTAGTTTGGCTACCACATTTGTCATGTGGTTATAGAGTTTTTTTAGTTCTATGAAATCGATAATTTTGCGCACAGAGATATACCGCTGTTCCGCGGCAACGCGCGGGGACTCATCTAGTAATATTTAGGAACAGAGAGAGTACTATGTAAAGAGTTAGGTGTCGCACGGTGATAGTGTGAGGTGGGCCATGTAATCACTGAGCTTGCGTGTTTTCACTGCTCTTGCACGCCTCCGCTGTAAGAATGGAGAAAATTGTAATCTAGTAGTAGTAACTCCTTTCGCCAAAAGCGTGGGACATCCAGCAGTCCTACCACCTCAGTAATAAAGACCAATGAGCCGTCAAATCACATAGACCCAGCAGTAAGTTGGAAGGACAAAGCAACCATCACTCTTGCACCAGTGAGAGGTCGCGTCCGCTCTGCCCGGGCATGAATGCGGCACCGATTCTTTGGAGCGGCACTGACCGTTTCGGGTGGGAAGCACGCGCGGGCGATGGAGGGGCTTTGGGTGGGCCAGGCTGGTCAGGAGCGGGCGTGGCAGCTGTCCGCATGTCCCTACCGGACACGCCCGGAAATGAGAGGATGCACCGACTCTCGCGGCTAAAATCGTACACTACACAACATCTCTCTGTAGGAGTAGGTCAATCTGTCGCTCTCTCTAACATACACGTGCTGTTAAACACACACACACACATACGCACACGCACGCACCTTGGTCCCGTTGCACCTTCTAATGTGACTTATTACACCTAGACGAAGGGAGTAGTAAGTATATGAGATACGGTGGCACACTGACTTAAGTCGAATACAAGTGCCCAAAATTTGTGTGCATGTTATAATAAGGATTCACTTAAAATAGTACGTGAGCGAACAGAGGGATCAATTGGACAGTGTTCCCGAGCAGTAGCGAGATGTGTGAGGTAAGAAACACCGCTGGAGCTTTTAAATTTTCTTATTAATTTGTTTGTTTCACCCTCTGACTGGTGGGACCCAATGTACTACGTGGAGAGAGGTAAGGTGACTAAGGCTGCATTATTTCTGCACCACTGTGGATAGTCTTACCACCAAAGCCACATGACACGATTATGATTGAAATCCCAATGACTCCCACACACACAAAAAAACACAGCATGCTTGTCACACGAATGCATGAATGTATAAAAGGTTATTTCCCTTTCGTTGAACATGACGGGAGGGTTGTGTAGCTGGTTAGCCTGTTCGCTCATCAAACTTGAGGTCTCGGGTTCGATAACTACACTTGAGCATAATTTGTGCCAGGAGGATTCTTTGACTGGTCAAAATGTTTTCTAGGGCTTGCACGCTTCACACTCTCTCTCCAGTATATATATACACGCTGGAGCCTCAGCGCTTGTAGTTGCTCTCTTCTCACTCTCTCGCCCTCTCCCGCTGGAGCCTCAACGCTTGTAGTTGCTCTCTTCACACTCTCTCGCCCTCTCCAGATCTAAACAAGACTTCGTTGGCCTCTCTCTCCCCTCACTGCTGCTCAAAGAGCCGGCAGGATCCGTCCGCCGGGAAGGGAAGGAGGCTTAACGCTGTCGCCGTCGGCGAGGGACTACCGGCGCAGCTGTTCACTTTCCACCCAGCGGCGGCGCGGGAGGGCCTCCGACCCCTTCTTCTTCGCCGCCGTCCCGTCGCCCACCGAACCACACCCCAAGAACCTTAAGGTATAATTTACTTCACATGCATTGCTCCAGCTACATGTATACCATGAATCTAGGACGTGGTTCAAAGAGGAAAGGAGTGGGGGAAAGTAGTGGGAAAAGTTGTATATAACATGAATCTAGGACGTGGTTCAAAGAGCGAATGAAGGGGGCAAGTTGTATAGCATGAATGTAGGACGTGGTTCAAAGAGGAAATGAATGGGGGAAAGTAGTGGGGAAAGTTGTATCGCATAAATCTAGGACGTGGTTCAAAGAGGAAAGGAAGGGGCGAAAGTACTAGTTCAAAAAGGAAAGGAAGGGACAAGGCTGTAGAGTTTGAGCAGGACTAGATTTGCTGCGCTCACATAGGGAAAGGTGTCTAAAGATAACAAAACTGGGACCAACACAAATATGCTCCTTGGTTGTTTGTTCTTTGTTGCAACAGACTATGCATGACCACAGTACATCGGTAGATGCACATGGTGCTGGTGCGTCCACTGTCCCGTGCAACTCATTAGCTGTTATTAATCTAAGGACCTGTTTGGTTAAAAACTCCCTAGTCCCTACCTGCTTGGTTCCAGGGACTAAACATGGACTACAGGTTATTAAATTACATGCTAAAAGACCATGTTACCCCTAGTAATGAACTAATAGAGACACGGTGCGATGTGTGGCAGGGGCAACTGTTGGAAAAAGTCCCAAAAAGACTCCCTCGGGGTCTTCTTTCTTTAGTCCCAAATGCCCACTTTTAGTCCCTAAAGGTCCCTCCTGTTTGGTTTAGATGGGACTGGCATGGAGTTTTTTTAGTCCCTACACCAAAATGTCCCTGTAAACAAACACCCTCTAATAATGCCGCTAGAAAATTGATGCAATGCAACAGTTAAAAGAAAATTACATGTTCAATGAATTTTATTGTTAATATAATCTCTATGTTAATATTAATCAATGCCACCGTTTGAGAAATGCTACTGTCTTTCTTTCTTTCCCATTTAGATAAGGTAGATGCTTCTTTTTGTTGGCTTATGTGTCATCCACCGTTATTGACCACTAATTGTTTCCTTTGCACCTCTGTGTAAACAGGGTTATCTACTTCACCTCGTTGCCACTGTGACCTTTTGTTGCACTGCACAAAACACTTTTGTTTTAGGAGTGTTTTGTGCAGTTCAACCAAAATGTCACACCGACAACGTTGCTTGATTGCTTGATCTTAATGGAACTGCACAAGAGGAGATCTTACTTCCTATCCGTTAAGGCGAATTTAGTTCAGATCTTCTTCTTGTGAGTTGTTTGAATTCCGCATCATGAGAGGTCAGTACTAGCCTTCTTTCACATGATTCTGCAGTGTGCTTTCATATGTTGTGCTACTTGTACGATAATGTTGCTTGATTTTAGTGAACTGCACAAATGGAGATAAGACTTCCAATCTGTATGTGCACCGTAATATCCCATTGAGGTAAGATAAGGATATTTCACAACTGCTGGCCTGTATTTTGCCACTTTCATCAGAAAATTAAGTTTAGTACTATACTTGTGCTTCCTAATTGACATGCCAAATCTTACATTGAAGGCGAAGCTTGTCTGTTATTGAACCAAGTGATGAAGGGGAAGAACAAGCGGAAGAAAAACAAAAATCAACTCCCAGTGCTGTAACCAAGCACTGGAACTGTGATGACACAAGTAATGATATAGTTTTGCATCTTAATTTATTGCTATGGCTGGAACGAGCAATTGTTTTGCCACTGATTTGATGCCACTCTTAATGTAATATGTAATTATCTCTACTTGTGCAACAGGGATCTTCTTTGAATATACCATATATTTTAGTGGAATTGCACAAGAAGATGTTGGAAACATTAAACTAATTGAGGAGTATATAGTAAGCATGGCCACCACCATAGATAGCAACAGATGGTTCCGGAGAAGTGCTTCACCTGTATGCTCTATACAATAAGCCTCCTGACAAAGGTTGGTACTCGCCCACTGATTTCATCCATATGATTAAGCTTTGTCATCTCTATTGGTGTTGTGCTACTGTTTAGATACTGTCATGAAAAAGTGGTATTGTCCTTGAGAAGTGCTTCATCTGTGCTGTTTTCAATATTTACTTTCCTTTTTTTTCGAGCAAACAGGGATGCTAGCATTTAGTAGTCCTCTTGTCTTTGTACAACAGGATCATCTTCCTCTGAAGATGAATATGGAGTACGTGAAGTGACTAGTTCCGATTATGCCAGGATAAAGAAGCCCTGTCTATCTTCTCATCAGAAGGAGTAGTTGAAGGATGGTTACATTACTCCCCACAAGACTAAACTAACTTCAGCTCAGAAGGACTGACAAATCTCCATTTTTTTTGCTGTGATGCGCGAGTACAATGTTGTTCTAGGATTCTTTCTGGTGAGTTCCATTTTTCTAAAAGTGTGCTCTGCATGGACCATGTATGTGCCTGTTGAAACTGTCAATTCACAGTACAGTTTGCTTTATACTAATCACTTTTTTGTATTTGTGCAAACATGGGTGCTCAGCTTGATTTCAATGGGAACTGCACAAAATGTTCATGAATACACCGAATCATTTATTTCCACCACAATAAAGGAGGTGCCGATAAGTTCAAGGAGTTGCAACATATAAGGGCGAAATCATACAAGCTACACGCAAATTTGGTTGATTTTGGTGGAACTGCACAAAAAGAATAGCTGGTTTATTTAGCACGAGGTGCCATGTCAATGTCCGAACTGATGGCAAACCCTGCCCATTCCACAATCATAGGCATTTGATATTTTGGAATGGAACAACCTTGTCAAATTTTGCTCATTGATTTTAGCAAGACATGCGTCTGATATTTTCGAATGGGACGCCCTTTGCTGTCAGCAGTGTCGATCAATTTTTTCTTTATTCTTTAGTTGTGAAGTAAATATTGCCTCTGACATGTGAGTCCCTGAGATGCATAATCATCGATTGTTTTCAATGTTCTCTATGAATTTCCAGGCCTGTTGTTTAATTGCAATGTACAAAAATGCTAAAAAGCTTCTCAAACTCTTTGTACTCCTTCTGATCCTTTTTACTTCGCACATTGTGAAAGTGCATACTTTTTTGTATAAGATTGGTCAAAGTAGAGATACTTTGACTGCAGACAAAACTTGTATGCAAACTAGAAAGGACCGGAGGGAGTACATGTGAAACTGCTGCAAACAAGGTGATCACCCTGGGAATAATGCTAGTACGTATTGTTTTGCATGTTCATCCAATGCCAGTGATACATGAATTCGAACTAATCAAAATAAATTCATTCATACACGGTCGGATTTCATATAAACATGCCGGATTTCATTACATTTCATACACTCTTCAACTAAAAAGGGGTGCGCTGGAGGTATAATTAATTAATCGAAGCTACCCACCTGTGTCCCGCTGAGCCGAACAGAAGCTTCAGTGACTTAACTGTAGGTGCAGTTACGTAACTGACATGTGGCCTATTGGGCCCACATGTCAGTCAGCCAACTGCACCAGCAGTTAAGTAGAAGCAGCGTTCTTCTCCAGCGCAGCTCTCCGACTCCACGTCGCCGCCAAGAAGCTAACCGGCCGTCAATGGTCAATCCGCCCAGCTTGGCTTCAACCGGAGGGTAGCAGCGGTGGCCTTACTTGGACCCGAGCGGCGGCGACCTACCGTGTTCTACTCTTCCTCGTTTTCTGTGTGGCGCAGCCTCGTTGGCAGCGGGGCGGGGCCTCGGCGGAACCGGCGATGTCCTCTGTCTCGTTGCCGGTGGGCGGCACCTCAGCGGAGCGGTGGAAATCCTCCCCCACGTTGCCGGCAGGGTGGGGCCTCGGCTGAGCCGGCGATGTCCCCTGACTCGTTGTTGGCGGGGCGGGGCCTCGGCGGAGCTGGCGGTGTCCTCTGCCTCGTTGTTGGCACCGCAGGGTCTCGGTGGAGCAGGGCCTCGTCGACGCCAGCGGAGCGGGGACTCACCGGAGCCGGCATTGTCCTCTGCCTCGTCCTCGGTCTTGCCAAACAACGCCTCGCCCGCTTCATCGCCCTCTTTGCTAGCCTCTTTGTAGGCGGCCGCAGCCTTCGCCACCCGCAAGCAGTACCGCCAGCGCTCGAGGCGGCCCTTGCAGGCGGAGCGGTACGAGTCGAGCAGCGCCTCCTGTTCCGCCCGCTCCGCGACGATCTGCTCCTCCGCCTGCAGGTGCTCCTAGAGGAGATGGTGGTTGTAGGCGGCGTCGGCCTGCGCCTCCCGGAACTGCTCCTCACGCATCTGCCTCACCCTGTCCATATATTGGGCGCGGGCCTCGCCGATGGTCATGGTGCAATGCACCGGCGAGGATGGCGCGGAGGAGGGGGTTGGCGCCGGATCGTCGACTATCATGTTCTCCATTGGGACGTCGTCGTCCTCCGACTGCCTGCAGGCCAGCCGGTCGGCAGCAATGGCTGCCATCTCTTTGTGGTCTGTCGTCTGCCCGTCCCGGAGAGCGCTGGAGCGCGAGGAAGCCATGGTGGGCAGTAGTGGTGTGGACAGGAGAAAGGGAACGGATGTGGATGACTACGGCTATGGCCGGCGCAACAGTTTATATAGCAAGGGTGGCCGGGCGGAGGGACGGACGTGTGGCGCCGGAGTAGCCGCCTCGGCAACCGCGTATCATTAATGTGGGCGGCAGATGGACGGACGGCACTTGTGTCGTTTGAAGGCGGAGCAATCGCCTGCACCGGGAAGCGGGGCGGGCGGCGCTGACTGTTTCGGGCGGAAAGCGCGCGCGGGCGAGGAGATGACTTTACTTGGAGAGGATGACAATGGGGATCCACTAGGTCCATAGCCTCACGTACGCAAGTGCCTCCTTATTATATATATAACTATAATTTATTTTGCTTCCTCCTAGTTTCCTGACATCACGGTCCCACACCATTGTCAACCTATGTAATAGTCAATAAACGAGAGAATTGCACAAGAAGCGGCTGACAGCTGGGAGCAAGCAGCTCGAGCAGTATTTGTGTTTTTGAGGTTTGAGCACTGCAGAGTTTTTCGATGTTTAGCCCAGATATTAATTTTTCTTCTCTGAACAAGAACGAAAACATCGCTGCAGGTATTAACTGGGCGGGCTGTGGCCCATCTAGCCCAGGCCAGATATCCAGCCCAAATATTAATGTTTTTCAAGCTGAAAATGGCTAGCCCAGCTATACTTTTTTAAGAATACCCAGGCAAGGTCAAGTTGTTATTCTTCGCCCCGCTGGGCTGTAAATCTTTCCTAGCAGGGATGCATTAGGCTTAACAAGAAAATGGGCTTTAAGAAATAATAAATGGGATGTAATTATAAAAACTGGGCAGTAACTATAAAAAATGCACCAAACACGTGATTACTTTATAAAATATTATTTTTGGATATTGAAAATTTTAATTTCATTGATTGTTGCGAGCGCAATGTTTCGTTGGATTTTTTAAGTAATATAAATTTATATTGAAATTGTATTTAATCTGACTAGAAATTTCGGGATAAAAATATTTTGGATCCCAAAATGTGGGAAATTTTATTGAATTCTGTTTTGAACGGTTGGTTGAAATGGGCTGTACTTTTAACAAACTGTAAATGGGCTATAGTAAATTCCATTAGAATTCAAAAATGGGCTACACATTCTTACAAATCTCAAGTGGGCTATAAGTTCTCTGCCACACACTTCTGGCCTTACTAAGTTGACGCATCCCCTAAATAAAACAGAGTTGACACGTATGCAAGGCTTTGTCAACTTATAGTCAACACACGGTTCTAGCAGCAGTGGCCGTTGGATGTTCATCAACGGATGCCGTGCTTCTTCTTGAATCTCGGATATTCTAGCTTCACCCGCCCAAAAAATGATTCCCCCCCTGACATCTGGGGCGCACCGTTTCGGAAGCTGACCCGTGGGCCTACTAAGTTGACGTACCAAGGGCTTTGTCAACTTAGTCAATATAAACGATTCTAGCTGCAGTGACCGTATGATGTCCATCCAACGGCCATCGTGCTTCTTCAACCTCTGGTCTTCTTACTCCAGCCGCCCAAAGCAGCGCCGGTCGTGCCGCCTGCTCCTGCCTCCCATGGCCGGCTGTGGTGCCGCAGAGGCCTCACCGCCCCCTACTACTCCCACTGCTGGCCATGCCATCCCTCCACTCACCCACACCCGCTGTTATTCTGCGGCGACGGCAGCGCAGCCGAACCAGTGAACCCTCATACTCCTCTCTGCGTGTGCATCCACTGCCGCGTCTTCCCCAGCTCCGCGTCCTCCCCTTCCTAGGTGTCGCCATCGTCCACCGCCCTGGTGCTCTCGGTGCGGCGTGTTCAACGTGGTCAAGGAACGACTTCCATCGGACGTGGAATGTACGTGGAGAGGCTGACAGCTGGGTCCACGGTAGCCGCAAGGATGTGCCTCCTTATTACGCGCAAAATAATTATTCCTCCAGCTGACAGCAGGGACCCACCGGACGGGCCACCGTATTTCGTGAAAAAATGATTCGCACCCTGACTGCTGGGACCCACGAGCTACATCTTTGCACGCAAGGAAGTGCGTCCGGAAAAAAAACCCGATTCGCCCCCTGACTGTTGGGACCCACCAGCTACATCTTCGCACGCAAGGAAGTGCGTCTGAAAAAAAATGATTCGCCTCGCGACTGCTGGGACCCACCAGCTACACCTTCGCACGCAAGGAAGTGCGTCCGGGCAAAAAAAAAACGATTCGCCCCCCTGACTGCTGGGACCCAGCAGCTACACCTTCGCACGCAAGGAAGTGCGTCCGGGCAAAAAAAACGATTCGCTCCCTGACTGCTGAGACCCACCAGCTACATTTTCGCAGGCAAGGAAGTGCCTGACAGTCGGGACCCACCTGGTCGAAGCGTACATAGCGTTGTCATTCTAGTCGCGAACGTGTACGTACATACTGGTCGATGTAGAGGCACACACGTGTCGTAGTAGAGGCGCGCACGCTACGTACATCTTCGCAGGCAAGGAAGTGCCTGACAGTCGGGACCCACCTGGTCGAAGCGTACGTAGCATTGTCATTCTAGTCGCGAACATGTACGTACATACTGGTCGATGTAGAGGCGCACACGTGTCGTAGTAGAGGCGCACACGTAGCAAGTACACGTACGTACAGCAGCCAGGGTGCAAGAAAGAAAATACGGCCACATATTGCTACGTCTTGAGCTTGCGTTGGTTTTCCCCGAAGAGGAAGGGATGATGCAGCAGAGTAGCGTAAGTATTTCCCTCAGTTTTGAGAATCAAGGTATCAATCCAGTAGGAGCCCACGCTCAAGTCCCTCGTACCTGCACAAAGCGATAGCTACTCACAACCAACGCGATTAGGGGTTGTCAAGCCCTTCACAGTCACTTACGAGAGTGAGATCTGATAGATAAAATATTTTTGGTATTTTTGATATAAAGATGCAAAGTAAAAAGTAAAAGCAAAGTAAATAGCAAAACAATATAAAAGTGATGGAGATTGATATGATGCGAATAGACCCCGGGGCCATAGATTTCACTAGTGGCTTCTCTCAAGAGCATAAGTATTCTACGATGAATGAACAAATTACTGTTGAGCAATCTTATCTATCTATCTATCTATCTATCTATCTATACCTATACTAATTACAGACTCCCAAGAAATTATCACGTTAATTAGAATTTACTAGCCGTCCATCTGATGGGACCAAGTTATTACGGTCAAGATCGATCTATAAATTACTGGGCCAAAAAAAGCTCAAAAGGCCCAAAATCCTTTATCAGTAGTAAAAAAAAGAAAAAAATAGCGCAATCTATCTACAGCTCCACGTTCGTGCAGTCTCCTATTCTTCCTGTCGCGGCGGCCGCTCCGCTACCGCACAGCTGAACACGATCCAATCTTAGACTTTCCCTACTACCGTCGGTGTTCCTCACCTCCACCTCAATGGGTAATCTCTCCTTCTCATCCTTAATATAATGCCCAATCCACGCTGCAGTTCAATCTTCAAGGACGCCACAATCCAATCTAGCCTCTCTACTTGATCCCCTTTTTCTTTAATCTTTGCGTCTTCTTTGGTTCCAAGTGCAAGTCTGCAACCATGTTGGGATGTATCCTCTATTTTCTGGACTGTCAATGAATTGTAGGGGGGTATGTGTACCCACGGCGGTTTGAAGTACTCGCTGTCTGAAGAAGATCGGGGGACCACGGGCATTGGTCAAGCTGCTGCGTCCATAGCCCACACTCAGCAGGCAGGTAACCCATAATTTTAGACTATTCCCTTTATATTGTCTAGCCGGATCCCTAGATTGCCTTGGTCACTAATAACCTAATCAAGACAAATTCGTTTTTTGTAAACAATAGATGTGAGCCAGCTGTGTGGTGGTCTTCATCTCATCCAGAAGCTCGGTGGGATCTCACATATCATGCTTTGGTCTTTGTTTGCTACATCAACAATTAAAACATTGGCCTAACAGTTTACTTTGATTCTAGTTCACTTTGATGCTAATAGAAGGCTCAGTTTATAGATGGTTTTCCATGCCATCTCATGGTAGCAAAAAGATTTAATTCTTTTCATTTGTAGATGATATGGACGTTGCCTAATGTTTCTTCAAAATGCATGGTAAATGTTCAATCATATGCATCGTATCATTCTACTTGAGTCTTGCAACATTAACAGAAGGTATGATCTATTATGCCTACATTTTGAACACTTCGAGGATATGGATATCAGGTCTTGTTTCTTCTAAATACATCGTAAATAATTTATTATCTCAATGGTATATCATTACATTTTTTTATTCATTATTAAGCAAAGTATGATGCCTAGACTCTGAATATTTTCCTACAGGTTGTGTGCAAGCATGACTAGGACACTCGAGCTCCTCTCTATACTATAGTTACTAATTGCTGAATGGCAGAAACATTAGGTTGACATCGTAATTTATTGATGAACAATAATCGTCATGCGGTATTTTTCACCATCGGATATCTACTCTGCAGGTAATTTTTTATCAGTTTGATAGCTGCATCTATACTTCTTCTTCAGACAATCTGTTCTCTCTCTGGTATTTGTATGTGCCTTCCAAGTGATGTGGCATATGTGTGAAAAGTGATACTGCTAATTGTCTGCGTCTCCATTAGATTTGCTTCCATTCTCTATTCAATTAGCCATACTACATAAGCTGTTTTAGATTATCGAGAATGCTACCACCAGTGCCAAGATAAATTTTACTTATGTCTACTGATGAGTGATGACTACCTACAACCTGGTAAGAAGTAGAAACAAAAACCTTAATTTGTTAGTACAATATTTGTACTGAGATGTAGGGAAACCAACCTGGTAAGAAGTAGAAGCAATCTAGGGTCAGGCTCTCCCATGTCAGGAAAAAAGTGATTGAAGCTCCTAAGATATCAGTAGGATTGGTGTACAATTAATTTTTATGAACATCCTGGCAATATATAATACATGTGCTCTATTTTTTATTCCCCTTATAGTATAAACTTCCGTGCTCCAACTTGCTGACTGTAGTAGACAGTTTGGTAGTTGAGAAATTTTCTTCCTATGTCGGTCCAAATCGATGTTTAAATCATATACTGATGCTGCTAAAATGCATTATGTGGTACAGTAGTTGGCATTGATTTTATTTTCATTTTAATTTAGCAGAGGCTTTCCATTTTTCCGTCAGTGTTTGCAATTAGTTGAACTTTCAGATGCATGGGCATTTTAGTTGCTTATAAGAAAAAAAAAGGCACACATGAACCAATATTTTTTTCTCTCAAGGTAAGTATTATGTTAAGCGGAATGATTGGACCCATCACTAATTGGATGAAATGAGGATAGAGTGGTTAAGAGTGAAGAACCAGCCATGATCTTTGTTGTTTGAGGTGATAGAACCAAGTATGATGTTTGTTGCATGAGGAGATAAATTAGTGGCAACGTTGAGAGAAGATGTGTATGGCTGAACAAGATGCAAGTTCTATTCAAGAATAAATTATACTGAGTTGTTCTGTTTGTACATGGATTGCAAACCCTGTATGTTATGGTTTTAGTTTTAAAGCTTGATAGTTCTAAGACTTTCATTGGTTTGGTCAAAAGCTGTACATCTATGTGTCTTTACATCTATCAATACTTGTGGGGCCAACTTACAAATACTGAACCCTGGAAAATATGTATTAATGAAATTACTTTTATTTGCTAAAGCAACTGAGAAATACACTGCATACAATTTGACTCGACCGGGCAAAGATAGTAATTGGTGTGCTTTCCTCCCCAGGTTATATATCACTGCTTTACCTTTTCGCATGTTCAAAACAAGCCTCACGTAACCATCTAGCATAGACATGGACACCATATATGAGCTTTATTAGTGCAGCAGCAACTTATGTGTATGTGAGCATTATTAGTTCAACTTTATTTATATTTATAGGTGAATTGGTTGCTATCGGTTCATAATTATAACACTGCAGCCCACGAATGCAACCTCACCAGCAGTACATTTTCTTAGTTTTGCGATGTTCAGAGCTCTGCACACTACCTTAGATACTATTTTTGCACGAGTTATGCCTTCATATCTAGATTGGAGCGGAGACATTGTTGGATGTAACTGGAAAAAAATCTAATTTATTTTTCCCAAAAACCTAATGTATTTGCCAAAATCATTTTATAGCTAATATTGTCTTTTGCAGCGAGGACTCCAAAGGTTCATTGTTTTGTGGACCAAACAAGGTAGTTGAACTTCTGATTGATTTCTGCTATTCCATTTTCTTATCTAATACATGCATAAGCTGTAGGACAGAACTAGCAGTTTTATCCTTTATGATAATTTGAATAATACACGTGATTCTGAGATAAGTTTGCAGTACAGCAGGATAGATGACAATTTCCTTTGTGACCTTTTACACTTTAAACGCATCTATCTATCTATAGGAGCACTAATTCTGAGAAAATGCTTTTAAAATTAAAGTTTTCTTACATATTATGTTCTATTTTCTAACAAGCCATATTGTCAGCTACTTTTGCGGATGATTATGCTTCCGATTCTAGGAATAAATTAAGAATAATGAGTGTCTCTAGAGAAAAAAAGTGCTTCGCAACTAACTTAGCTTATTGTCGATTACGGTCTATTGCTTTGCATTTTGATAAACTGTAAACCATGACACTTTAATTTCTGCAGGTGCTCTGTTTTATGACCTCGTGGTAAAAGATAATAATGTAAAAGCGCTTATGGTAGCTGTTGATAGTGGCGCCATCTGAGATCAATAGAGAGGCTTTCGGTTCCTTCCGAGGTTCTAAGGATAATCATCAAATATGAAACAGTTGCACAAATAGCATCATTTTATATATTATTCTGAAAAAAATATATCGTATCTGGTCTTCTCCTAATTTGTGGTTGGCATGATTAGTTTTCCACTTTATGTTTAACGCGAAGTATGATTTGGATATTAGTCAGTGAGACTGATGTCAACGAAGTGGTATTGTTCGCCTGATGTGTTGTAAAAAAGGCCGAGTGTCCTATTCAATTAACTCTCTCCTATCTTCGATCTGTGAAGTGGAATTAATACTTGCATAATTAAGTCTGTCAAAGTTATTTGAGCATACCAATTCTTACGGTTAAATGATGATCTTTTATATTGCACAGTCATAAAAAAATGTAATCCCAACTACTAAGATAATAGTAATAAATAATAATAATAATAATAATAATAATCTTATGTATGCGTTCTTTAGGAACTACTACATCATAACATATTATGTTAGATGTGGCTCTAATTGAGGAAACATCGTACCAATTTATTCTACATCTAGACATAGCATAACTGTCCTCACTATTATTAGAGGCACCAAACGAGGCTCCACGTTAATCCTCAAAACTTAATCAAACTGTCCGTTTGATCTATGTATTAGCTATTTATGGCCGTCAGATGAGTTAACTCATGGAGTCCATGCCTACTATCCCACGTCCATGTCTACATAGCCAACTCCTTGAAAAACAAACGTATCTCACGCTGCAAAAAAAAAACAACCCTCTCGCAGATCCCTTTCTCCCCCGATCATGTCCTATGCCCCCGATGCACACATCTCCCTTGCACCGGCGCGTCATCTACCCAGCCCTACCATTGTTCCTCCCCTCGATCGAATCAGCCTTCACACGCAACAATCTCCGGTGTGCCAATTATGCTGCAATCCATCTTGGCTGTGAGGAGGAGACCCTTTTCAATCTCAGATTTCATGCCTCTGCCAAATTGCATCTACGTTAGATGATGGAGTGAAGGGGGTGGAGGTGTATCGAAGGTAGTTTGAATCAGATCGGACATCTGACGTGGTCTATGAAGCTGCATAGTGGAGGAACTATAATAGGTTGATAACGCCATGGTATACATGACCTAGGCTGCTGGCGTTCGTGGCCCATCGCTCCTGTCCTCACAATACAGGCAAGTAATCAGTTATCGTGAAATCTTTGCTCTATTGTACAGCCCGTTGAATCTATCATAGAGCCCTCCCTGTAAATCAGATTAATTAATGTCCATAGTCTGATCAAGAAAGATTGGTACTGTGATGTCCATATATCAGCACTGCTCATGACTAGGTCATGCAGTATAGGGAACGAGGGGAACCAACAGGAGTGGTGTGTTGTGTGCATCTCCTATCCCGCTCAACTACAACAGTTTCACGCTCTGCGCAGAAGCTGCACGTGGTTTCAAATTTGACACAATTTGTGACTTAAGGCACTGAAATAAATTTAGATTAGATAAATAATGTAATTAGTATTATTTATGTTCTCTATACATTCCCATAATTAGTAACGGTATAGATGATAACTCCGAACAATGTTAATGCTAGAGACTTATTCAATATTTTCACCAGCAGTTTTAGTTCTTCCTTCGCCGATTGATACAAATAATCTATGAGTTATCAACTATTAGTTTCAGCTTTCTCCTGCTGTTTGCACATACCAGATTCTTTGTTTCAGCTGTCTCCTGCTGCACTGATATATTTAGTTTGCAGATTACGTAGTTTTCTGCAAGGTTGTTGGATAAATTCTTCCAGATACCGAGATATGATTACAACATCTTGAGGTCTCTCACCTTTTATTTTGTAATGCAATCAGAAGTGGTCTCCATGTCTAATGCTTATTAACAGATTCTGAAAGAAAAAGGAAAATAACTAGATTGATCTGCTCAGCATGTCCCATGAATTTGAAAGGAAGAATTTGGCTAAACTGAGATGTTGATGTGCAGTGAAAAAGAGAGACAAAATCAAAGACTGGGCACCTCTCCTATTGTCATGTAACACCCTTGCTCAACACCCGAGAGCACAAGTGGGAGCTACATCAATGGCAGCACAAATCATTGAGCAGAAGCACGTCACGAGTTGATGATACACTCTTAGCTTATTAATTCAATTTAATGATGACGGTTAGTGTTACGCTTGGATTCTAATTCCATGCATACATATATAAACATGTGCATACGTTGGTAGCCCCCAACACTGTCTACTGTAGATACATTGTATTATTATCGACTTCAAATTAAGATGTTGTTCGAATAAAAATACAACATGTTCTGATCTGCAGGGTTCTTTTGCGGGTGTGATCTGCAGGTTAAATCTAAGATTACAAAATGATACAGCTTACTGTTGAAATAAACCCAGTCAATGCTGAAGATATATCCTGTGATAGTAAAACTTCCCTGTACTGTATTCATGATTTGTTTGTTTCTGTTAACAAGCATGCCTCCTAGGCTACTGTGAGTTCATTTGAATTATCATGTTAATATTTACTTGCTCTTTTTACTTTGTATTTGCCAAGAATAATAATGTTGTTTTATCATCATTTTATTTTAACCCTTTTCAGACCTCGAAATCAATTATATTTTCCTTTTCCTCCATTTCACATAAGGCTTGGTTGGACAGAAAGAATAATAAGGGGAAAGTATTCTATCAGGTAATTTGATCATCTTCTATCAGGCAAGTTTAGCTTAGCATATGTATATTAGCTCACGTCAGTTCCTCATACATTTTAGGAGAAGGTTCTTTGTAATTTTGATGCATTGCCATCCTCCCTCAGTTACTTTGAATGTATGTATTTACTGCTACGTTGCTTTGTGGATCATCAGGTTGATAATTGCCAGCCAGATTACTACGTTCATCATGTGGTTTCTATTTTTTGCTTAATTTGATATCAGACATCTGTATTACCAAAATAACAGTAGATACTATTACCAGATTCCTTTTGGACATGAGTTAATATTACAAACCTACTAATAAATAGGTTCTGCAGTAAGGATTCGGTACATGTATATGTGAAAACAATCCTTATGAGCCGATAAACGGATAATATGGTGTTTCTTGGAGATTGATTTCATAGTTGAACTTATGTAATGGAAATATGGCAGCCAACCTGGAGCAATAGGCACGACAGTCAGCGTAATGTCCATCACCTCATACTTGCATTTTTTATCGGCATTGTTCTCAACTGTTGCCTTTTTGAAGACAAAAACTAATTGGAGGCGCCATTGGAGGCTCCATGTTAATCCTAGGAAAATTACCGAGAGGTTGTACTAGGATCCATCCGATCTTCTTATTAATAATACCTCACCGTTGGATGGCATGTACGTACAGGGTAGAGGTTCCACTGTCTCCCACGACTTGGCTTCCAGTTTTCTGTGTTTACACTGGAAAGTATCTTCTGGCTTCTCTCTCAAAGATAACCTCTAATGTAGTAGTAGTAGTACTTGACAAGTAAGCTCCTCTAATGTGGCTTTAATATGGCCTAGGCCTAGATGATATTGGTCGGTTTGCCATCCAGAACATGGGATAGCTATTGAGAATATGAGATGTAATTTTCAGGTTAAGTGTAACTTTTATCTTCCACAAAGTTTGCGTATTTTAACTTCTCTCTTTTTTTCCTACTAAATTTATGATTGGTTGGAGTGTAACATTTTATTTTGAGGCATTATTCTGCGGTAAGTCTTGGTCGGTAAACTATTCCTCAGCTATACTCCTTTTGTACATTCACCTTATGTAATAGGAACTATATATAGTTGTTCTTCAACTTACTTTTTTGTTCTACTAAATATTTCGGATTATAAATGAGATATTCTTGAAGACTATAAAGTAAATGTAGCAATGTCATAATTTGGCCACATAATTATTTGTCTCTAATGCGGAACTAAGACTTTCATGTACACTGTTTTTTTGGAGGGATTTCATGTACACTGTTAAAAATGCATTTGTACCGATTGATTGTATTGTGCTTTGTTTCAAATCACAGACGACTTCGATAGTTTTCTAAAATACTTTCTCTATTTTTAATCAAGGCGTTGTAGGTAAGATTTGCAGCCAATATATATGCCATACTGCAGTTTGCATCCAGACAACCTATATGTATGATTTGCATTTATTTCGAGCAGTGGATTTGTTCTTATTTTACATTACCTTTCAGCAAATGATTCGACTAATCTTTTGCATCTTATATTGTATTACCATTGGAACAATTGTTCCATCAACCAACCAGCAGATATAAGGTATCTCTTATAAATTGTGCTCCAAGCAAAGATTGTTTAATTGTTTTCTGTAATGATGATTGCATCAGACGATATACCCAACCTTGAATTAACATTGATATGTTTGTCTTAGTATTACAATTAGTTTGTCAATCATAATTTCAGAGAGTAGAAACTTAGTTTTGTTGATCTCATGGAGTAGGACAGAAACAATTAGATTTTCTACAAATTTAACACATGTTGGAGAAGGTACGCATTATTGCGTTGCAGCTCAAGGTGTCAACAAGATCAATGTCAACCTGCCTCCCCTCCAGTGTGCCCAATTATTAGGTCACTCCCTACACATTCATTTTTTCAACAAAATACTTATTCCAAAATCAACATTCATGATTGGAATATATTTATTTCCGGTTCATACTATTTCTTATTTATAGTCAGTAGACGTTGACACTTGCAGCAGGCAAGCTGAATATGGCATGATTATATCTCACTGTGTGTTATCCAAACAATTGCCTACTTATTAAGTGTTGCATTCCTAATATCTACAAACATTTAATGTAAACCAAATTTCTGTGTACTTTCCAAAAGAATATAATATTTGTCTGGTTATTTTCCAAGAGTGATTTCTTATCTAATGAACTTCGAAATTTGCTAGCCCGTGCAGGTGCACGGGGTTGATGACTAGTTGATAGAATTGAGCATAATTATGAGAACTAGTCGATTACCCGTGCATGCGCACGGGCTAGCTACTCTATATAATAGTGAGGACAGTTATGCTATGTCTAGATGTAGAATAAATTGGTACGATGTTTCCTCAATTAGAGCCACATCTAACATAATATGTTATGATGTAGTAGTTCCTAAAGAACGCATACATAAGATTATTATTATTATTATTATTATTTATTACTATTATCTTAGTAGTTGGGATTACATTTTTTTATGACTGTGCAATATAAAAGATCATCATTTAACCGTAAGAATTGGTATGCTCAAATAACTTTGACAGACTTAATTATGCAAGTATTAATTCCACTTCACAGATCGAAGATAGGAGAGAGTTAATTGAATAGGACACTCGGCCTTTTTTACAACACATCAGGCGAACAATACCACTTCGTTGACATCAGTCTCACTGACTAATATCCAAATCATACTTCGCGTTAAACATAAAGTGGAAAACTAATCATGCCAACCACAAATTAGGAGAAGACCAGATACGATATATTTTTTCAGAATAATATATAAAATGATGCTATTTGTGCAACTGTTTCATATTTGATGATTATCCTTAGAACCTCGGAAGGAACCGAAAGCCTCTCTATTGATCTCAGATGGCGCCACTATCAACAGCTACCATAAGCGCTTTTACATTATTATCTTTTACCACGAGGTCATAAAACAGAGCACCTGCAGAAATTAAAGTGTCATGGTTTACAGTTTATCAAAATGCAAAGCAATAGACCGTAATCGACAATAAGCTAAGTTAGTTGCGAAGCACTTTTTTTCTCTAGAGACACTCATTATTCTTAATTTATTCCTAGAATCGGAAGCATAATCATCCGCAAAAGTAGCTGACAATATGGCTTGTTAGAAAATAGAACATAATATGTAAGAAAACTTTAATTTTAAAAGCATTTTCTCAGAATTAGTGCTCCTATAGATAGATAGATGCGTTTAAAGTGTAAAAGGTCACAAAGGAAATTGTCATCTATCCTGCTGTACTGCAAACTTATCTCAGAATCACGTGTATTATTCAAATTATCATAAAGGATAAAACTGCTAGTTCTGTCCTACAGCTTATGCATGTATTAGATAAGAAAATGGAATAGCAGAAATCAATCAGAAGTTCAACTACCTTGTTTGGTCCACAAAACAATGAACCTTTGGAGTCCTCGCTGCAAAAGACAATATTAGCTATAAAATGATTTTGGCAAATACATTAGGTTTTTGGGAAAAATAAATTAGATTTTTTCCAGTTACATCCAACAATGTCTCCGCTCCAATCTAGATATGAAGGCATAACTCGTGCAAAAATAGTATCTAAGGTAGTGTGCAGAGTTCTGAACATCGCAAAACTAAGAAAATGTACTGCTGGTGAGGTTGCATTCGTGGGCTGCAGTGTTATAATTATGAACCGATAGCAACCAATTCACCTATAAATATAAATAAAGTTGAACTAATAATGCTCACATACACATAAGTTGCTGCTGCACTAATAAAGCTCATATATGGTGTCCATGTCTATGCTAGATGGTTACGTGAGGCTTGTTTTGAACATGCGAAAAGGTAAAGCAGTGATATATAACCTGGGGAGGAAAGCACACCAATTACTATCTTTGCCCGGTCGAGTCAAATTGTATGCAGTGTATTTCTCAGTTGCTTTAGCAAATAAAAGTAATTTCATTAATACATATTTTCCAGGGTTCAGTATTTGTAAGTTGGCCCCACAAGTATTGATAGATGTAAAGACACATAGATGTACAGCTTTTGACCAAACCAATGAAAGTCTTAGAACTATCAAGCTTTAAAACTAAAACCATAACATACAGGGTTTGCAATCCATGTACAAACAGAACAACTCAGTATAATTTATTCTTGAATAGAACTTGCATCTTGTTCAGCCATACACATCTTCTCTCAACGTTGCCACTAATTTATCTCCTCATGCAACAAACATCATACTTGGTTCTATCACCTCAAACAACAAAGATCATGGCTGGTTCTTAACTCTTAACCACTCTATCCTCATTTCATCCAATTAGTGATGGGTCCAATCATTCCGCTTAACATAATACTTACCTTGAGAGAAAAAAATATTGGTTCATGTGTGCCTTTTTTTCTTCTTATAAGCAACTAAAATGCCCATGCATCTGAAAGTTCAACTAATTGCAAACACTGACGGAAAAATGGAAAGCCTCTGCTAAATTAAAATGAAAAGAAAATCAATGCCAACTACTGTACCACATAATGCATTTTAGCAGCATCAGTATATGATTTAAACATCGATTTGGACCGACATAGGAAGAAAATTTCTCAACTACCAAACTGTCTACTACAGTCAGCAAGTTGGAGCACGGAAGTTTATACTATAAGGGGAATAAAAAATAGAGCACATGTATTATATATTGCCAGGATGTTCATAAAAATTAATTGTACACCAATCCTACTGATATCTTAGGAGCTTCAATCACTTTTTTCCTGACATGGGAGAGCCTGACCCTAGATTGCTTCTACTTCTTACCAGGTTGGTCTCCCTACATCTCAGTACAAATATTGTACTAACAAATTAAGGTTTTTGTTTCTACTTCTTACCAGGTTGTAGGTAGTCATCACTCATCAGTAGACATAAGTAAAATTTATCTTGGCACTGGTGGTAGCATTCTTGATAATCTAAAACAGCTTATGTAGTATGGCTAATTGAATAGAGAATGGAAGCAAATCTAATGGAGACGCAGACAATTAGCAGTATCACTTTTCACACATATGCCACATCACTTGGAAGGCACATACAAATACCAGAGAGAGAACAGATTGTCTGAAGAAGAAGTATAGATGCAGCTATCAAACTGATAAAAAATTACCTGCAGAGTAGATATCCGATGGTGAAAAATACCGCATGACGATTATTGTTCATCAATAAATTACGATGTCAACCTAATGTTTCTGCCATTCAGCAATTAGTAACTATAGTATAGAGAGGAGCTCGAGTGTCCTAGTCATGCTTGCACACAACCTGTAGGAAAATATTCAGAGTCTAGGCATCATACTTTGCTTAATAATGAATAAAAAAATGTAATGATATACCATTGAGATAATAAATTATTTACGATGTATTTAGAAGAAACAAGACCTGATATCCATATCCTCGAAGTGTTCAAAATGTAGGCATAATAGATCATACCTTCTGTTAATGTTGCAAGACTCAAGTAGAATGATACGATGCATATGATTGAACATTTACCATGCATTTTGAAGAAACATTAGGCAACGTCCATATCATCTACAAATGAAAAGAATTAAATCTTTTTGCTACCATGAGATGGCATGGAAAACCATCTATAAACTGAGCCTTCTATTAGCATCAAAGTGAACTGGAATCAAAGTAAACTGTTAGGCCAATGTTTTAATTGTTGATGTAGCAAACAAAGACCAAAGCATGATATGTGAGATCCCACCGAGCTTCTGGATGAGATGAAGACCACCACACAGCTGGCTCACATCTATTGTTTACAAAAAACGAATTTGTCTTGATTAGGTTATTAGTGACCAAGGCAATCTAGGGATCCGGCTAGACAATATAAAGGGAATAGTCTAAAATTATGGGTTACCTGCCTGCTGAGTGTGGGCTATGGACGCAGCAGCTTGACCAATGCCCGTGGTCCCCCGATCTTCTTCAGACAGCGAGTACTTCACACCGCCGTGGGTACACATACCCCCCTACAATTCATTGACAGTCCAGAAAATAGAGGATACATCCCAACATGGTTGCAGACTTGCACTTGGAACCAAAGAAGACGCAAAGATTAAAGAAAAAGGGGATCAAGTAGAGAGGCTAGATTGGATTGTGGCGTCCTTGAAGATTGAACTGCAGCGTGGATTGGGCATTATATTAAGGATGAGAAGGAGAGATTACCCATTGAGGTGGAGGTGAGGAACACCGACGGTAGTAGGGAAAGTCTAAGATTGGATCGTGTTCAGCTGTGCGGTAGCGGAGCGGCCGCCGCGACAGGAAGAATAGGAGACTGCACGAACGTGGAGCTGTAGATAGATTGCGCTATTTTTTTCTTTTTTTTACTACTGATAAAGGATTTTGGGCCTTTTGAGCTTTTTTTGGCCCAGTAATTTATAGATCGATCTTGACCGTAATAACTTGGTCCCACCAGATGGACGGCTAGTAAATTCTAATTAACGTGATAATTTCTTGGGAGTCTGTAATTAGTATAGGTATAGATAGATAGATAGATAGATAGATATCTAGGCATGATCATGTATATAGGCATCACGTCCGTGACAAGTAGATCGAAACGATTCTGCGTCTACTACTATTACTCTACTCATCGTCCGCTATCCAGCATGCATCTAGAGTATTAAGTTAAAAATAGAATAACGCCTTAAGCAAGATGACATGATGTAGAGAGATAAATTCATGCAATATGAAATAAACCCCATCTTGTTATCCTCGATGGCAATGATACAATACGTGCCTTGCTGCCCCTTCTGTCACTGGGTAAGGACACCGCAAGATCGAACCCAAAGCTAAGCACTTCTCCCATGGCAAGAACTACCAATCTAGTTGGCCAAACCAAACGGATAATTCGAAGAGACTTGCAAAGATAACCAATCATGCATAAAAGAATTCAGAGAAGATTCAAATATTATTCATAGATAGACTTGATCATAAACCCACAATTCATCGGTCTCAACAAACACACCGCAAAAAGAAGATTACATCGAATAGATCTCCATGAGAGAGGGGGAGAACTTTGTATTGAGATTCAAAGAGAGAGAAGAAGCCATCTAGCTACTAACTATGGACCGAAGGTCTGAGGTAAACTACTCACACTTCATCGGAGGGGCTAGGATGATGTAGAAGCCCTCCGTGATGCCGGCCCTCTTGCGGCGGAGCTCCGGAACAGGCCCCAAGATGGGATCTCGTGGATACAGAAAGTTGCGGCGGTGGAATTAGGTTTTTGGCTCCTGTTCTGGTCGTTTGGGGGTACGTGTGTATATATAGGAGGAAGGAGTACGTTGGTGGAGCACCGAGGGGCTCACGAGGCAGGGGACCGCACCCTAGGAGGGGGGGGGCGCCCCCACCCTCGTGACCACCTCTTTGATCCCTTGCAGTAGGGTCCAAGTCTCCTGGATCACGTTCGGTGAGAAAATCACGTTTCCGAAGATTTTATTCCGTTTGGACTCCATATGATATTCCGTTTATCCGAAACACTGAAATAGGCAAAAAACAACAATTCTGAGCTGGGCCTCCGGTTAATAGGTTAGTCCCAAAAATAATATAAAAGTGGGAAATAAAGCCCAATATAGTCCAAAACAGTAGATAATATAGCATGGAGCAATCAAAAATTATAGATACGTTGGAGACGTATCACGTATGTGTACATACGGGCAGGGTCTCGAACGCCTACTCGCGCATACGTACAGCCCGGGCTCGTGTACATGGTTGGGTCGGAACGGAGAAACAACGTCGTCGTCGTGTTCATGGGGAGGCAATGGAATGCGTCGTGTTCATGGGAAGGCAACGGAATGCGTCGTGTTCATGGGGAGGCAACGAAATGCGTCGTGTTCATCAGGAGGCAACGGAATGCCTCGTGTTCATCGGGAGGCAACGGAACGCATGGGAGCCAATCGGCTGGGTCAGAACGGAATGCGTGGTCGTGTTCATCGGGAGGGCTTGGATGGAACAGGCGATGGAAACGAGGCCTGGCGTACCACCGAACGGAGGAAACAGACCTCCTACAGTCGAAACGGGGGTCCTGTTGATCGGGAGGGGTGTGGCGTATCGCAAAACGGAGGAAACGGACCTCCTACGGTCGAAACGGGGGTCCTGTTGATCGGGAGGGGTGTGGCGTACCGCAAAACGGACGAAACGGACCTCCTACGGTCGAAACGGGGGTCCTGTTCATCGGGAGGGGTGTGGCGTACCGCAAAACGGGACTCCACGGGATACTGTTCATCTCCACCGTCGACCTCCTCCAGCCTCCACGGGCTACCGTCGACCTCCTCCAGCCTCCACGGGCTCCTGTTCATCCAGCCTCCACCGCGCGCTACTCCACCGGCTACCGTTCAACCACCCCTCCACCGTCTACTGTTCATCCAGCCCCCCACACCACGGGGTCCTGTTCAACCACCCCTCCACGGGCACCCCTCCATCATGTACTGTTCACCCAACCCTCCACACCACGGGGTCCTATTCATCCAAAGGCAACGCCACCGCTCACTGTTCATCCAACCCCCCCCCCCAACGCTCACTGTTCATCCAATCGATCGGCTTCAGTTAGCAGCAGTAGCGAAGGAATCGCTCGATCGCGTTCAGTTAACAGCCATCGATCGATTGCTCGGTTTCAGTAACGCGTAGCCTGCAGTGCAATCGCTCGGGTTCAGTTAGAGCCCAACGCCTCGCTCGGGTTCAGTTAGAGCCAACGCCTCGCACACACGCACGTACATGTATGAGAGAAACACGCATCGCTCGGCCCCCGACCTCCCACCGTAACTGGAAACTCCCCGAAATTTTCCTCCCCCTCGCTTCTACCATGGTTTTTTCCGTCATGGACGGCCCAAAGAATGTCATGCAGCCGCGTCTCCGGCCCGCCCAGGACGAAAAGCCCATTTTCTGTCATGATTTTTTGTCATAGAAGTAGGAGCCCACCACATCTATGATGATACCGGGTTTTGTCACAATTATCGTCATAGAAGTGTCATATGTATGACATAAAAAAAATTTCGTTTGGCCCAAAATGTCATGGATGTGTCTTTTTTTTTGTAGTGCAGGCTTCGCTGCTAGCCGCGACCTCTCACACTGCCGAAGTCTCTGGACTAAAGCAGAGACTGGTGCGGGCCGAGGAGGAGCTCGGCCAAGCGAGGAAGCAGCTGGAAGACCAGCAAGGTATGCAATGGCTTGCTATGTATTCGGAAAGAGTAAATGATGTATACTGACCGTAGTGCCATTATATGTATAGGGGCGACGACCGAGGTCGAGGCCCTGAAAAAGGCCCTGGCCGAAGCCGAGGGGAAAGCTGTCAAGGAGCAGGCCGCTCGCAAGAAGCTGAAGGGCCGGCTGAACGAGGTCCAGCAAGAGCTCTAGGACGCGGTGAGGAAGTACGAGACCCTGGAGGGCGATGTTTCGGCTCGAGAGACCGAACTCTCCAAGGCTCGTCAAAGCACGGAAGCGGCTTGGGTTGAAGCCCAGGGTGCCCTCCAGGAGATCCAAGAGGCCAGGAAGACCGCGGCGGGTAAGGCGTTTAGTATGCAAAGCAAATATATGAAGAAGACATATTTCTTACTAACCCAGATTTGGAGTTCTCCAGGAGCCTTCACAGATCTGCCGCGCAGTGTGTCCGACGCCGCGGAGTTCTTTCGAGCCGAAGAAGGGAGCTCCACGGAGAAATTGTTTTGGTCGTAGTATCTTGCACCAGAGCATCCCGTGCCCTTCACCGATCAGCTGAAACAGTTGGTGGAGCTGCATAGGATGACCGAACTAGCCATGAAGGATTTGATAATCCGGCTGTGGCCAGCCGAAGCTATGCCCGACAGCTACTTCGGACTTGTGAAGCGGCTGGTGAACGCATGTCCTCGGCTGGACACCGTCAAGCGATTAACCTGTATTGAAGGTGCACGCATGGCATTTGCCTGCTGCAAGATGTGGTGGGCGAAGATGGACGCCGTCGAGATGACCAAGGGGCCGCCAGAGGGCAAGGAGAACCGCACACCCGAGCGCTATTTTGTAGATGTCCTAGAGGGGTCTCACATTGTGGCAACGTAGTGTGGGCAAGACATTATTTTCGAATGAATACATTCATGTTGTCTTTGCCTTGTATGATGAAACAAAAATTTTATGTAATATAATGCTTTGAAAAAATTCTCCTCCTGTGCGACCGTTTTATGTGAAATCTGAGAGTTGGCCAATCGTCGGTTTCTGCCCCCACGTAGGAAATACGGGGGTGTTCGGGATGTAATCAAAACACTCTTGATCCAATTGTTTGGTCCTTGAAGGAGGTGTTTAGCACAACGAACCAGGCAATTGGACTATGCGGCTTTAGCACTCTCACTTAGCCATAGGAGTTCGACAATAGAAATATATGCGCAGCCCCTAGTATCCGGACTAGGATGCTGTAAACACTTGATCGGGTAAGTACCAATCCCTCGCGTAATGCGGAAAAAATCTCTAAGGATTTGAGACCTCCGAAGAGCTGACCGGCTCTCGCCGCATCATGACAATCAGTTTTCGGCTTTCTCTACTGAGGTGCTCACTTGGGTAAACCAAGGCACAATCGCAGTAGTTCTCCCTTTACTACCCTAGCCGATATAGCGGAACGTAAGGTAGCAAGCACACGAGCCGGGCAACCCAACTATTGACCAAAGACATGATTCAGAGCCAATGCATATAGTGCTAAATTCGGGATGTCGAATTGAACTGTAAAAGTGTTCGGACTTTTGTTGCCATAGTATGGGGTGCTGTGAAGCCCTTGGCAAACATCAAACATACCAAAGTGTACGGGTGCTACCTGATAGGGTTACCCACAGGGGAGAAAAAGAAGAAGAAAAAGAAAGAAAACAGAAAGGGTGCAAAGGTGATAAGCTAGGGCCTTAAAGCTCCAGCCGCGAACTGTTTTCATTGTAGTTTGATTAATACATCGAGGCGCATTGAATACAAGTAGTGCGATAAGCAACAGGCTATTTAACATGCCAATAACCAAGGGAGAGCTGCATGTGGGTCCTGAAAAATAGGTAGAGTGATTGTTAACAAAACCACCTTGAAAATACCCCATACGTCTGCGTTTCTTGCCATCTTGGTGTGTTTATCCTTCGAGAGGACTGGTGATCAAGCCACCAGATGGGGCCTGCGGGATTGAAACCTGAAAAGGAAACAAATAAAAGTGAAAGTATTTGTGTATCCGGTTTCGGTTGAGCCGTACTGTGGATCACAAAGTAGCTATGCCTCCGTCGATGCCCATGGAATTTTGAGTGCGTAGTTATGCATGTGTGGTGCAAATGCCACTACTTGACCAGGACTGAGACAGAGGCCGAATTGCTAGTCTAGCTGCTGACGAGCCGAGCTGTCCTGCCGCAGGGTAGTTCAGACCCTCTTGACTGTGTCCGTGGGCTCAACGACCGAATTAAGGTTCTGCTTGAGAAGGCCGCTCGGTACTTCTGCTGCTAAGGCAGCTGTGTGCTCTTCTGTACGGAGGGAGCGTTCCGTATTCCATTAACTGTAATGACGCCACGTGGACCAGGCATCTTGAGCTTGAGATAAGAATAGTGTGGCACTGCGTTGAATCGGGCGAATGCGGTCCGTCCGAGCAGTGCGTGATAGCCGCTGCGAAAGGGGACTATGTCAAAGATTAACTCCTCGCTTCGGAAATTTTCCGGAGATCCAAAGACAACCTCGAGCGTGATTGAGCCCGTACAGCGGGCCTCTACACCTGGTATGACTCCTTTGAAGGTAGTCTTTGTGGGCTTGATCAGTGCTGCCTCTTGAGCACTGCGTTGGTTTTCCCTTGAAGAGGAAAGGGTGATGCAGCAGAGCAGCGTAAGTATTTCCCTCGGATTTTGAGAACCAAGGTATCAATCCAGTAGGAGGCCACGCACGAGTCCCTCGCACCTACACAAACAAATAAACTCCTCACAAACAACGCGATAAAGGGGTTGTCAATCCCTTCACGGTCACCTACGAGAGTGAGATCTGATAGATATGATAAGATAATATTTTTGGTATTTTTATGATAAAGAGAAATAAAGATGCAAGTAAAATAAATGGCAAAGGAAATAACTAAGTATTGGAAGATTAATATGATGGAAAATAGACCCCGGGGCCATAGGTTTCACTAGTGGCTTCTCTCGAGAGCATAAGTATTACGGTGGGTGAACAAATTACTGTTGAGCAATTGACAGAATTGAGCATAGTTATGAGAATATCTAGGTATGATCATGTATATAGGCATCACGTCCAAAACAAGTAGACCGACTCCTGCCTGCATCTACTACTATTACTCCACACATTGACCGCTATCCATCATGCATCTAGAGTATTAAGTTCAAGAGAACAGAGTAACGCTTTAAGCAAGATGACATGATGTAGAGGGATAAACTCAAGCAATATGAAATAAACCCCATCTTGTTATCCTCGATGGCAACAATACAATACGTGCCTTGCCGCCCCTACTGTCACTGGGAAAGGACACCGCAAGATTGAACCCAAAGCTAAGCACTTCTCCCATTGCAAGAAAGATCAATCTAGTAGGCCAAACCAAACTGATAATTTGAAGAGACTTGCAAAGATAACCAATCATACATAAAAGAATTCAGAGAAGATTCAAATATTGTCCATAGATAAACTTGATCATAAACCCACAATTCATCGGTCTCAACAAACACACCGCAAAAGAAGATTACATCGAATAGATCTCCACAAGAGAGGGGGAGAACTTTGTATTGAGATCCAAAAAGAGAGAAGAAGCCATCTAGCTAATAACTATGGACCCGAAGGTCTGAAGTAAACTACTCACACTTCATCGAAGAGGCTATGGTGTTGATGTAGAAGCCCTCCATGATCGATACCCCCTCTGGCGGAGCTCTGGAAAAGGCCCCAAGATGGGATCTCGTGGATACAGAAAGTTACGATGGTGGAATTAGGGTTTTGGCTCCGTATATGTTAGTTTGGGGGTACGTAGGTATATATAGGAGGAAGGAGTACGTCGGTGGAGCAACATGGGCCCCACAAGGGTGGAGGGCGCGCCTAGGGGGGGGGGTAGGCGCGCACCCTACCTCGTGCCTTCCTGGTTGATTGCTTGACGTAGGGTCCAACACTAGTAGAAAAAGGGTCAAACGTGAAGCACATTAGTGCCGGTTTGAATTTGAGCCGGCACTAATGGTACCATTAGTGCCGGTTCGAACGGCTATGCATTAATGCCAGTTCGTGTTGAACCTTTAGTACCGGTTCGTGCCATGAACCGGTACTAAAGGGGTGATGGCAGGCTGGCGTTAGGCCGGGGCCCCACGATCACCTTTAGTACCGGTTCGTGTCACAAACCGGTACTAAAGGGCTAACCATTAGTACCGGTTTGTGCCACGAACCGGTACTAAAGGGGTCTGACCTATAGTACCGGTTTGTGACACAAACCGGCACTATAGGGCAATTTTCAAACTCTACCCCCCCGAGTGTCGCTATTTCAGTTCTGAAAAAATCAAAAGAAAATGATAAAAACTTCAAAAAATAAAATCCTTCGAGAGGTAGTTATATTACTACATCTACTAGTTAGGAAAATTTGAAAACTTAAATTTGGACATGTTTTGCAAAAAGTGTAGGGAAAATGTAAAACGGCTATAACTTTTGCATACGATGTCGGAAAAAACGTATAATATATCAAAAAATTCAGCACGAAAATCCGCATTCGATGGAGACCGTCTACGGCCTGTTTGCAATTTTTTAGAATCCTCAAATTCCAAAAGGAAAAAAGATATGGTCAAATTTAAGTTTTTTTAAAAAAATTTGTTAAATCTGGTCAAACTACTTATTCAAGAAGTATTAATGTTACTACATAATTATTCAAGAATATTAGTGTTACTAAATAATTATTTCAATTTTTTGAATTTTGGTCAAATCTGGTCAAACTATGGTCAAACTGTGGTCAAACTATGGTCAAACTGTGGTAAAACTATGGTCAAACTTATTCAAGAAATATTAGTGTTACTAAATAATTACTGTTTTTTAGAATAATTGTTTCAAACTCAAACAGTGAAATGTGTGACTTCATGCTCAAGCTAAACTCCTGAGGGTTAATAGGATTGGCATCTTACTATTGTCTGGAAAACAACAAGTGCAAACTTGGAAACGAAGGAGAATAGAACCCGAAAGTTAAGCGTGCTCGGGCTGGAGTAGTGAGAGGGATGGGTGACCGGTCGGGAAGTTAGATGATTTGGAATGAGTGATCCACACTTGAGAAGTTAAGAGAGGTGATTAGAGACTAAATCACCAAATAATTCAGAAAAAATAAAAATCGAAAAAATTAAAATAAAAAAAATTCCAAAATTTTCAAAAAAAATTTCAAAAAAAACCCTTTAGTACTGGTTGGTAACACCAACCGGTACTAAAGGCCCCCCATACCAGGGCGCGAGCTCACGCCACGTGGTGACACTTTAGCGCCGGTTCGTGCCGAACCGGTACTAAGGGGGGGGGCTTTAGTGCCCACCAATTAGTGCCGGTTATGGAACCGGCACTAAAGGCCCTTACGAACCGGTTTTAAAGCTCCGTTTTCTACTAGTGCAAGTCCTTTGGATCATGTTCGTTCCGAAAATCACTTTCCTGAAGGTTTCATTCCGTTTGGATTCCGTTTGATATTCTTTTTCCGCGAAACCCTAAAATAGGCAAAAAACAACAATTCTGGGCTGGGCCTCCGGTTAATAGGTTAGTCCCAAAAATAATATAGAAGTGTATAATAAAGCCGAATAATGTCCAAAACAGGATATAATATAGCATGGAACAATAAAAAATTATAGATACGTTGGAGACGTATCAATCCGCGATGGGTTAATGCCCATTTTGCGCATTTGTATCCTGATAGAGCAAGTTGAGGCTACTGCCACCGTCCATCAGGACTCGCGTCAGGTGGAACCCATCAATTATTGGGTCTAGGACCAGTGCGGCTGAACCGCCATGACGGATACTGGTCGGATGATCCCGACGATCAAAAGTGATCGGGCATGACGACCATGGATTAAATTTTAGGGCGACTGGCTCTATCGCGTAAACGTACCTGAGCGCGCGCTTGCGCTCCCTCTTGGGATGTGGGTAGCGTATATCATGTTTACCGTTTTGACCCCCTGTGTATGATGGCCGAGGCTCCTCCTCGTCGTCTTCGCTTTGCGATCCCTTATCCTTGTTTTCGGCATTTAACTTGCCGGTCTGTTTAAAAACCCAACAATCTCTATTGGTATGATTGGGTGGTTTGTCTGGGGTGCCATGAATCTGGCACGGACGATCAAGTATGCGGTCCAGGCTAGATGGGCCCGAATTATTCTTTTTGAACGGCTTCTTCCACTGACCAGGCTTAGGGCCACTAAATCCGGCATTGACCGCTGATACGTCTCCAACGTATCTATAATTTTTAATTGTTCCATGCTATTATATTATCCGTTTTAGATGTTAATGGGCTTTATTTTACACTTTTATATTATTTTTTGGGACTAACCTATTAACCGGAGGCCCAGCCCAAATTGCTGTTTTTTGCCTATTTCAGTGTTTCATAGAAAAGGAATATCAAACGGAGTCCAAACGGAATGAAACCTTCGGGAACGTGATTTTTGGAACAAACGTGATCCAGAGGACTTGGAGTGGATGTCAAGAAACGAACGAGGCGGCCACGAGGCAGGGGCGCGCCCTCCCCCTCGTGGGCCCCTCGTGGCTCAACCGACCTACTTCTTCCTCCTATATATGTTCACATACCCCAGAAACATCCAGGAGCACCATGAAACCCTATTTCCACCGCCGCAACCTTCTGTACCCAAGAGATCCCATCTTCGGGCCTTTTCCGGAGCTCCGCCGGAGGGGGCATTGATCACGGAGGGCCTCTACATCAACTCCATGGCCCCTCTGATGATGTGTGATTAGTTTACCTCAGACCTTCGGGTCCATAGCTAGCAGCTAGATGGCTTCTTCTCTCTCTTTGGATCTTAATACAAAGTTCTCCTTGATTCTCTTGGAGATCTATTCGATGTAATCTTCTTTTGCGGTGTGTTTGTCGAGATCCGATGAATTGTGGGTTTATGATCAAGTCTATCTATGAACAATATTTGAATCTTCTCTGAATTCTTTTATGTATGATTGGTTTATCTTTGCAAGTCTCTTCGAATTATCAGTTTGGTTTGGCCTACTAGATTGATCTTTCTTGCAATGGGAGAAGTGCTTAGCTTTGGGTTCAATCTTGCGGTGCTCGATCCCAGTGACAGAAAGGGAAACGACACGTATTGTATTGTTGCCATTAAGGATAAAAAGATGGGGTTTATATCATATTGCATGAGTTTATCCCTCTACATCATGTCATCTTGCTTAAGGCCTTACTCTGTTCTTATGAACTTAATACTCTAGATGCATGCTGGATAGCGGCCGATGTGTGGAGTAATAGTAGTAGATGCAGGCAGGAGTCGGTCTACTTGTCACGGACGTGATGCCTATATACATGATCATACCTAGATATTCTCATAATTATTCTCTTTTCTATCAATTGCTCGACAGTAATTTGTTCACCCACTGTAATACTTATGCTATCTTGAGAGAAGCCACTAGTGAAACCTATGGCCCCCGGGTCTATTTTCCATCATACAAGTTTTCAATCTATTTTATTTTGCAATCTTTACTTTCAATCTATATCATCAAAATACCAAAAATATTTATCTTATTATCATTATCTCTATCAGATCTCACTCTTGCAAGTGGCCGTGAAGGGATTGACAACCCCTTTATCGCGTTGGTTGCGAGGTTCTTATTTGTTTGTGTAGGTACGAGGTGACTCGCGCGTGGTCTCCGACTGGATTGATACCTTGGTTCTCAAAAAGTGAGGGAAATACTTACGCTGCTTTACTGCATCACCCTTTCCTCTTCAAGGGAAAACCAACGCAGTGCTCAAGAGGTAGCAACCGTCGTATCCTCGGCGTTGTCATTGTTATTTCGACGCTTGTACCTGTTGCGTCGAGACTTGTCGTTGCTATTTTTAGCTTCAGGGTTGCCGGCGTCGCTTGCATTGTTTTTGCTACAGACCAGCCAACTATCCTCGCCCGCGCAAAAGCGGGTCATGAGTGTCGTGAGGGCCTCCATGGACTTTGGCTTCTCTTGGCCGAGATGGCGGGCGAGCCATTCGTCACAGATGCTGTGTTTAAAGGCCGCTAGGGCTTCAGCATCCGGACAGTCGACTATCTGGTTCTTTTTAGTTAGGAACCTGGTCCAGAATTTCCTGACAGACTCTCCAGGCTGTTGAACTATATGGCTTAAGTCACCGGTGTCTAGAGGTCGAACTTATGTACCTTGGAAGTTATCAAGGAAGGCTTCTTCCAAGTCCTGCCAGCTGCCGATGGAGTTTTCGGGCAGGCTGTTCAACCAGTGCCGTGCTGGTCCTTTGAGTATTAGGGGGAGGTATATAATGGCGTGAAGGTCATCACCGCGGGCCATATGAATGTGGAGAATGAAGTCTTCGATCCATACCGCGGGGTCTGTGGTGCCATCATATGATTCTATATTCACGGGTTTGAACCCTTCTGGGAATTC